>NW_016908738.1:1204669-1220004 GCF_001483705.2 Eufriesea mexicana | reverse complement strand
AGATTATAGAGACACCAGACAAAAAATGATGCAATGATGTGAAAGCTATAAATAATACAGGTATACCAAAACCAATCTTTTCTTTTATCCAAATTTACATTTAATTACTTTTTAAATCAATATTTACAATTATTACCAGAAGGATATCAGTACATGTACTTGACAATATATAAGTACACTTGTAAATAAAAGGGAAGAACGCAATTAAAAAGAACCGAATGGAAATCCATTATATTTATTCGGAATGAATTTATTGTTAACACTTCGATAAACTTTTGGAATATTGAAGCAGGTCAGCAAACAGTAATGCAACAGTAAAAGTGTAGCAGAAGAATAATTCTCATATTGGTCAGGAGAAAATGATGGCGGTCCTAAGCACGCCGTACTGACTGATTGTTCTCATTGATGCGCGATCTCTCCTGGGAGAACGGGAAAAGAAAATTCACGGAGCGATCGCGGGCGTGAGTGAAACTGTGGAGTTATAGAGAGTATACTGCCTCCACTCTCCTTGACGTGTCATAGAAAACAAGGCACAGTTCTAGCGGACGCTCGTTTCATTCAGTATTCATTTCGTTCTCACTGTCTAGTTGCGTTTTCACCAGAGAGGATATTACGCGATTTGGCGGCATTACTATGCGATGGAGCGGAATAACGAATTTCCAGAAAGGTATGCAATGGCGAGAAGAAAAGAAAACACTTTTATTGACTATCGAGAATCTACCAAGTAGAACGTAAATAGTCAGATGGAAATAATGAGAGAATGGGTTATGTACTCGACTATAGAAAGAGGTTAGAATGAGACAAATACGCATAAGCAGGACGTAGGAAGATAAACGAATGAGCGTACAATACAGAATTATGCAGATGAGAGAGGTGTAATTTCATCAGGTATAATTAAGAAAAACGAGGAGGTGAGGAGCGCCGATGATGTTGATGCCATTAAACTTCCTCTCACCAACATTCTACGTATAATGAGCTGTTACGCCATATACGTGATATTACCGTAGGATACGCAGGGAGGAATATAAATACGACGCGGTGGATGATGCAGGAAGCGTTAATAAAAGAAAAAAAGAAGAAAACAAAACGTCCTTTGCGGTGGATCGATTGAACGGTTATCGATAGCTCTTTAAACGAACCGTTATTAGTCGATCAAATTGCCTTGGGTTCATCCTTCCTATAATGTTGATTTATTCTCTTTCAAATCATTCCAATCTTCAACCTTATGTGATCTTCAACAAGTATACACACACTTTCAATTTCTTTCAACGATCGTATCAATAACCTCCTTGCTAGCCTTCGATTGCTCTTGTAATTATCGACAACTTCTCTATAGAACACTAATACAATGATTCACGGAATAGCGTTTCAGTGAGAAAAGTCGAAAGCTCGATGCACGAACCGCGCAGTAGCTTCACTAAACCAACGAGAAACGTCCCCTGATAGAATCTTCCTACCTGTTGAATATTGTCGACGAAGCTTCCAGCTGATCCTTGAGTCACGCACACACAAAATCACTGCACCAAGAAGGCCGCAGATCTCAGATGATATACCTAGGACTTCGTCTTTGTCGGCCAAATAAAGAAACAACAGGACTGTTCGATTGACTTCAGTCTTGCGTGGTGACACATACGAAAAGGAGACGTGTGTTCACCCGATCAGTAAACCACGATGATTCACTGGGCGATCGAAAGATACGACTTTAAAACCGACCCATTTCGATGTATCAAACGATTAACTATGACGGCAAACGATAAGATCATTCGAGTTCGACAGGTGCTAGCTGTGCACAAGGATACGGCAGCAAACGAGAAGGATGCGACGGGGCCACGTACCAGACTGACTCTAAGAGACTCGGCTCTACTCGACTCGACTCGACTCACCTCGACTGCCTGGCATTGCAAAGCAGCCGCGAGCGAAAACTCCACTTTACGCTCTCGCACGGCCTCTTACGTTTGCCCCCCCCCGCCATATTACCGACTGCTTGCTTTCTTAAGGCTGCCTGCTCGCTCGCCTGAATACCTGCTGTATACCCCTTCTCACTCACCGCGCTGCGGTGCCGTACGGCGGCCTGTCGTCTCTTCTTACGTTCTCTGGCTCCCTCTGACAGAGGCCGCATGACATTCGGGTCATCGATTTGTCTTAAATTTTCTGGACACAATGAAGGTGATTGAAAAGAAATTTAAGTTTCTTTATTGTTTATTTTTTGTTCAAATGTATTTAAGAAAGGAGTCAATAAGTGTATTATACAGTAATATAAGGTTATGTCGAGAATATCTTATTAGTATTGAAATTCATTGTGTTTACATTAAGTATCTGTGAATAATTAGAAAAGAATGTTGCCTTCGAAGAATGTGTATGCGTAGGAGATGTTTCTAATGCTATGGATGCTTTTCTTATAGATACATCTAGTGTTTTACTTAATTGGTATGTAAGTTTCCAATATTTTAATTAATTAATAATTACCGACATGGCAATACTTTTTACAATCTCACAAACAGCTCGAGTTGAACAATTTTAAACAAATTTTGTACATTATACGAATATAACCTTAACATAACCTTGACCAACATATTGCATGCTCAAATTTGGAAATCATAACTGTTGTCACCGAGGTTATCAACTTACTTTGCAAGCTGTCGAAACTCTCTTATCTGATTCTTATGGATTCAACATGGTATCAAGAAAAATACATGGCTTAAAAGAAAACAACATTCTGCATAATTACGATTATGTTCTGTATCAAGACTATTGTTAAAAATAACCTACCAATTTGCCGCCAGGGTGCATAGAATGCTGTGGTATAAGATGATTATGAGAAATTATGGAAAACATTGTAACTTCGCGATGAAGAAGAAGAAAACAAGGATCTCCCGCGAAATTATACTTGCTCAACGAGTTTACATTTCTAGTCACGAAAAATTTATGCAATTTAGCCTTCGCGGCGAATCAGTATTCCGATATCGTCGATCTATTGGGAGTGGTACTCTTCGAATGGAAATTAAATTTCATTCAGTTGGTTTAACTCGCGTAGTAAACGTGCTCGTCAAGCACGAATTAGAGCTGGTGTTTATACCAGAGCCTGTACATTTTAACTTGTAACGGCAAGAGTAAAACCTCTCGATCGGAATGGAAAGCGAGCTGCTCGGGCACGCGGTGGTCTACAGCTTGATAGAGTGGTGTTCATTCGCGCCTTAGGCTGCGTACAGACTGGCAAACAGGTCTTGTGCACTGTCCCTGGTAAAAGTTTGTTACCAAATGATATCGACATTTTGAAGAGTTCTAAATTCTTTCAGGGAAACTGTTGTCTATGGGATATATTAGTATTTGAAAGCACGGAATCCAATATTATAAGGTAGAGGAACGTGAAGTATAAGAATTTTAGTTTCCAGAATTTCAAGAATTCATATTAAGGAATTCGACTACCAAAGAGTAGAGATGACGCACAGGCACGAGACTTCGATGTTAAAGGATATAAAACTAGGTAATTAAGAAATATAACAATTCAGAAGTTCAAAAATTGACAAAATTCAAAATATCTGGATATTAAAAGTTTAAAATTTTCAGAACTTAGCAATGAGAAGAATTTCGCTATTCAAGAATCTCTACAAATCAAAAATCCAATGATTCAAAGAACAAAAAGAATTCAAAATTTGAACATCCAGATTAACTTAAGAATAAAAGACTCTAAATGGTGTCAAGAACCGACAATCTAATAGTCGAGGAATTCAGAAATCCGTAACGGCTCTATTGCTCAATACCTAATCACACAATTAATTTTCTGCCCGCATGTGTAGATGCTAACTCATTATAGTAAATGGTCGATCTGTAATCGAAACGGTTTTATGTGTGGATAATTTTTCACGAACTATCGTATTGAAAATGCTTAATTACTGAATCACCAGCAAGATAATATTTTGCAACATATGATTGGTAGAACACCGGCTGTACATAAGTCATAGAGTGAATCCAGTTTATCGTGAATTATTTATCATTCCAACAATATTCGTATAAGATGTGTAATCTCAATTACAAAAGCTACCCTGCTTTTAGCCAAAACCATCCATGTATGGATTCCAAATGCTTAATGAACAATGAAGTCGTTTTAACTCTTAATTTCACACCCCAAAGTAGGTGTATAAGTTAAAGTTAGATACTTGGACAGTATCGAAGAATTGTCATGATGAATTACCATTGTCAAACATACGCCATCCAGAAAACGGAACAAGATCCGATATACGTGCTCTTTAAGATCGGTTTCC
The DNA here is from genome assembly GCF_001483705.2 of Eufriesea mexicana. Lineage (NCBI taxonomy): Eukaryota > Metazoa > Arthropoda > Insecta > Hymenoptera > Apidae > Eufriesea > Eufriesea mexicana. The sequence continues at coordinate 1,215,742 of NW_016908738.1, read as the reverse complement.
AATGCACAGTCACAGTAGAAGCGTGAACTTTGTCAGCTTGCTTGTCCAGAAGGAAGCAAACAGATTTCCCGGTACGTAGCCATCATGAAGGAACTAAAATCAGTAGAGAACCGACTTGGAGGCCGACGTACTCGGAGTATCTCCGTGGCTGTCCTCGAAGCAAGCCAGAGAGCCGGTCAGAGGGAGAGGCCGCATTCCAATCCATGGAGAAAGCCTCTCGCGCATTTAACTGCGGGATGACCGTCTAGAGGTCGCGTAAACGAGCTTCATGGACCCGTTAATTCGATTGATATTCCTAACCTAAAATTATCTTCTTCGATTCATTTTTTCTAATTCTTTTCTGTAGGTTTGCAAGTGGAATCACTGACCTGACATACTTAGAATGACTTCTGTTACGTTTCTACGTTTCACTGAGCGATTATGGAATTTAGTGTGTTCAATATTAACATTATATTTTGTTATTGTTATTGTTACCATTATAATGCGAGGGCAGTGATTAACATCTACTACATAAAAAGACTATGAACTATAGACACTGCAAAACACTTATCTCTTCAAGGCTACTATTCCCACTATTTATCCAAACGATGCTTCCATTGAACAACATGTCATGTGCAAATTTATACCTCTGCAAGGATAGTGATGCATATTTTCTCTCAAAAATATACACATTTCTAATAAAAACAAGGTAAAAATAAGACATGTTAATATCATTAATATTCCCAATTTAATTAATTTTCCAAATAACAAATTGTAATAGTTTCAACAAATTTTCGCGTTTGTTCCCTTGCTATTGAGAGATCATCGAATAAATTAGCGTTTTCTTAATGTAAAATGTATCTAAACTCGACTACAGCGAATACCAATCGATATTTCAGGTCTTTAATAGGGTGGAAGAAGACCAAAACTGAAACGACTGGTTCAGCTAGATCCCGTTGGTTCCACTTGTCACGACGAAGAAACGTTTGGATTCAAATCGGGGAAAGTACGAAGCTGAAACATTTGAGGACGTTCGGTACACCTGCCACAAGGTGACTGCATTCCACGGCGTGGTGAAACGTAAGCAGCCGGGATCCGCACTGGAATGTATGTCGGATTTGCTGGAATACTCCACGAGCCGCTAGCAATACGCCGGCCAATTATATGTATCTCGCTGCCGTGTGCGCAAATCGTTTGTTTTTGCGCAGGTCGGCCTACTTGCGTCGCGTATGATTAACTTGCACGATTCAGCCTCTGACACGCTCTTGCTGTCTGTGAAATCGACCATTGTCGGCCTGGTGAAATTTTCGACACGTCTTCGTGCAACGAACAGTACCGTCATTTCTCGTCTCTGCTCCTTCGACTTACACTGACCACCGTTTCTGGAACAGAAATAGATTTTTTCTTTTAAAACGATCATCGTTTTCTCCTGTCTGGTTGGTACTTTTAATGTTTTATGTATTCCTATTTTTTTAACTGTATCTTCTCATGCATTGCTATTAATTTAGTTACTATTTACGACCTTTATGCTCATCGCGATCTGTGTTGCATTTCAGAATGATTTCTCCTGTCCTCCACTCGCAGCATCTGTATATACTCATCAGCTGTGGAATGTCTGAGTAAGGTGATCTTATAATTTCATAATTCTTTAGCTACAAATTAAATTAGTTATCGTAAAATATCTTAGTGTTCAGAAGTTTGTTTTATTATTGTACTGAGGCTGAGAGTGTAATATCATACTGAAATTTTCTTCCTCAATTTTCAGTTCGAAGTATCTCATAGGAATTTCCATACAAAAGCTTATGTTCTCAATGACAAACACGACACAAGTACCACGAAGGGCAATTGAATTCTTTGTACTCACGCTCTCGTGGTCGGATAAGCGGGTTTCTTGACACCGATGTTGGCTTTACTTGTGATTCTTGATGGAACGTCTTTTGGGCGTATCCACAAAGCATCCAGCATCCATGGAATGGTCGGAAATTCAGTGGATAGAGGTGGCTAGGTAAGAATACGTTCTCTTTCCACGCCGGTCGGCGTGACTTGTGCATGAATCAGGCTCCATGTAACGGGAAATCGAGATTTCATTCAAGCCAGTGATCTAAACAGGATGAAACGCATGAAGAATGGCGAGGATTCGCACTAGATATCAGAAATCACGCTATATTCCACTTTCAATAATGCATTCAGGTTCTAATACAACGGACAGGAATTTCTTTTTCATTAAATTCTCTACGGAACCTGAAGCGATATCTTGAAGTTCCTTAATGGAAAGGGATGATAAAGGGAAGAGGTACGCACATTGTAAGTATAGTATTTTAAATGTAGTTTATCACAATTATTTTTGCTCACCTAATATTGCAAACCATTTTTATCATTTTACAAAATTAATAATGAAATCTTTGCATTTCAGAAGAAATATTCCAATACCATTCATATATTACAGCAAACAATGGTGTAATGATACAATAAATAAAATTGTTGAGAAATATGATCATATCAAAATATGCATGATATAGTATATGAAATATAATACATATGCAACAAGGAAAAATTTGTATTATGATTCAAAAGTTCCCCTAATAATTCGTATTTTGCTGAAGAATCCGATAACACGCACGATTTCATGAGAACTACAGCTTTAAAACTTTCGTACATTTTATTCTGTCTATCATCATATCTTTCCTGTATCTCTCTTCGCAGAGGGATAAATTCTTAATGACTGTAGTTTGTTTCGATGAGCCAAACTTGCTCGAAGTAAGAATCTTCGATCAGATAGTTTTTAACGTTACATAAATTGGTGTGGTAATGTGCTGTAGGGGCTGAAAGGAATGTCCCCGAAGAGTACCACGAGGTAAGGGAGCAGGGCCCCACGATTCCGCTTATGGAAAACGTTTTCATGAGAGTGTCGTTATTAAGCATCGACGAAAATGCTAAATGTATATGAAATTGCAAGCAGTTGCGTATACGTGGCTCAATATTATGGCCAGTGGGTCTGCCGTTTCTTCCACGGCCACTCTTTTCTACATTCCTTGGCACACGAACACCATGCACGCTCGTGTACCCGTTACACCTTTTTTGGCGAGTTTAGGTTAAGAGATAAGCCAAATGGAGGAGTGTATACAAGAAGTCGATTTGCCTTACCCTGCTGTATGTAATATATAACAAATAAAATATATATAATAAACGAAATATACGTAGAGAATTCAGATATTATTGAAATTTGTTGAAAAATAACGAAGATTTCAATAAATATATACGTACGCAATGATAACAATATAATAATCGCAAAATTATACAAAATTCCACTCAATCTCTTATAATCTGAAACCACTTCGTAATTCGATTTGTAAGTACGAATCACTTTTTAATATACAGTTCTTAAAAAATAAACTGCCATCTACTCGGCATGTAATACTCGCTTTAGTAGAAAATACGTGGAAAATAAAAATATTTTTACATATATATACGTATCATGGAAGTTTATCACATGAAAGTGCGGATGCAATTATAGTTCATAAAAAATGCATAAATTGTGAAACTTATTAATAATAATAAATTGTTTACAACGTCAGTTTGTAATAAAAGTTAAAAAAATAATAAGTTTTATATAATAAACTGGTTAATACTTGAATTTATAACATAATTTTGTTAAAATGTATATACAATTTAGAAAAAATTTATAAATTACTACCCTGATTGTTAATAACAAATAAATATTGTTAATAACAAATTGTACACAAAGTAAATTTATAATACAAGTGGAAAAATTCCTAAATTATAAGCTATTACTAGTATATATATAACGTATTTGCTTGAAAATATATCTATAATTAGCAAAAAGTTAATAAATTGCTACATTTATTGTTAATAACAAATATTTTGCAGCGTATATTAACGATAAATGTAAACTGAATTAATAAATTATTGGCTACTACTTAAACAAGCAACGTATTTCTACTAAAATGTATTCGTAACTTACAAAAAGCTAATAAATTAATAAATTTATTGTCAATAGCAAATTAAAATTGTTGTTAACAAATTGTTTGTAACGTATATTAACGATAAAAGTCAAAAAGTTATTAAATTGTTAGTTATTACAGCGAAGAAGTAACTTTTAAAGGAATCGATAAAGTTCGGAAATTTTCGTCGATCTTCGCCCAGCCGCCGCTATATAAGGGGCCCGCGTGCAGACTCAAGCCAGTTGTCGCTTCGACTTCGGAGGGTGCGTGTTAATATTTTTTCTTTTTGTTTCAGGTTTTAATTATTTCTTCTTTCAGATTCTATTTCTTTTATTTTAGGTTTCATTGTTTATGCATTCGAGTATTTGTTACAATATTCGAATGTTTCGTCGTTGGTTTATTTGTATATCATCGTTGGCTAGATCAATGGCTATTCAGTGACCATTGTCCACTCTCTTGAATAATTTAATAATAATTCCTTCTTTCAGGTAATAATTATTTTTTCTTTCAGGTTTTAATTATCTTTCTTCTTTCAGATATTATTTCTTTCATTCTAGTTTTTATTGCTTGTGCATTCGAGTATTTCATACAATATTCGAATGCTTCGTCGTTGGTTTATTTGTATATCATCGTTGGCTAGATCAATGGCTATTCAGTGGCCATTGTTCACTCTCTTAAATAATTTAACAATAATTTCTTCTTTCAGGTTCTAATTACTTTTCTTCTTCCAGATTTTACTTCTTTCATTCAATTTGTCTCTTTGTTTCAGCATTCGAGTATTTCGTACAATATTCGAATGCTTCGTCGTTGGTTTACTTATGTGTCATCGTTGGCTAAATCTTTTCTTTCACAAATTTTACGACTTTCGTTCGATTTGTTTTCGTTAGAGCGTTCGAGTATTTCGTATAATACTCGAGCGCTTCCTCGTTGGTATGTTTATATCTCACCGTTGGAATGTTTCTGTCTCGTAGTTATGTTGCTCAGGTCTCGTCGTTGGCTTGCTCGTTCCATTTGGTTATTATCCTTGATGGTTTCCTCGTACTAATCCCTTTCCTTTCAGCTACATATTAACAATAATATATTCTGTTTTAGCTTTTAGGTTTCTCAAGATTCTGTTTGCGACACATCAATGAACGATGCGTGCGTTTACTTTTAAGTAATCATAAGATAGATCCATAGACTAAGTATCATGTGCGCGCTATCTGTACAAAGGTAAGCTACCTAACTTGCAGCGAAATTTATAAATTCTCTATCATTTTCTTATCCCCCCCGTTTAGCAAATAGAACATAATTGTTCTCACGATAATCGCGATCGTTCGTAAGTTCCGACTAGCCTACGCGACGTGCTCTCGTGTACTCGATAAGTACATGCTTCGTAAGTCATCCTCACGACTCGTCTCCGACACTCATTTCCAGTCACTGTCAATCTCGTCATGCATCGGGTTCCAGGGTGACCCCCTCGAATCAGTGCGTCTTCTGACCTCGACGGGGCGGTCCGCTGCCTAAGTCGTACGCGACTGGGGCTCGGGCACATGCTGGCTGACGGACTAGTACCATCTACGGTTAGACCACAGGGATGATTAAGTTCTACCCCGTGTGGCTGGGATGCGAAGTGTCTGTCTTGGCCGGCAACCGCCCAGCAGGGCCCTCGCGTTGACACTAGAAGTTTCATTGGTTCAGGGACTATCCTTGGTCCACGTGTAAGTCTTGGCGAGTGCGACAGTGACTGGAATTGAGCTAGGCCCGATCGGGAGGGTGCCGAGGTATGAAGTTATCTCTGTACACGGGAGTACATCGCCTAGGCTAGTCGGTCTTTCGAATAATCGCGAACTCGTTCGGGCGCGTCGCGATTTTCTATTAGCTCGCGTGTTTGATATTTCATTCCCTATTTTTATGGGAACTTGAAAATATCTTAGCGTTGCGACAGTAGAGTTTCAGTATACCGAACCGAAACCCCTTTTGTAAGACACGAAATATAATAAAGTGTCAGTAGAGTCATTTTAACTTAATTCGCTCCAAGTTAGATTAGGGTACCTTTGATACAGGTAGCGCCAGCAGGCTGCGCCACTAGGGCGCATGTCGGGTCTCGATGCGTAGCCACCTCCACGTGGTGAGACCTGGTAATTGGTATCGTTTTCCAAAAATTAATTTAATTAAATTAATTAATTTAATTAATTTAATTAAATTAATTAAATTAATTAAATTAATTTTTGGAAAACGGTACCAAGCTAAGAGCTACGCACCAAAGTTTAAGATATTTCCTATCTCTTGTAAATTTTCAATGTTCCCTTTGGAATTCGAAAATAGAGACTGGGCATTATCTGTTTAAATGATATTTAAATGAAAAGGAATTAAGGAAAAGAATACAAGTAAGGGAAGGTAAGTATAACGTAAGTATAAGGTAAGTAAAATAATTAAAGTGTACCGCGATGCAGAAGAAGTAAAAGTATATAGTCCACAGACTATGGGATCGGCCGGGGAGTTTTCGGAGGGAATAGGTCGGGGAGCAACCTCCTATTATGTTATGTTACTCTAATACAAAGTCATAAAATTGGCCGAAAATTTCTCGCCAAGGCTGCAAAAGTATTGTCCAAGAAATTCTAGGAAATGACGCCACTTCTCGGAACTTGTTCGATGATCGACCTCCTGTGATGTTATATATTTCTAATACAAAATCGCGATATGGGTCAAAAATTTTGCGGCGAGGCTGCAAAAGTATTGTTGAAAGAATTCTTGGAAATGACGTAATTTCTTGGAACTGTCTCGGCGAGCGACCTCCTTTCATGATATGTTATCCTGATACAAAGTAGTAAAATCTGACTGAAATTTCTTCTAGGACAATACTTTTGCAGCCTCGATAATAAATTCCGGGCGAATTGTAGCTATTATGTATCAGGATAACATAACGCGATAGGAGGTATTTCGTGGACAATACTTTTACTGTCTCAACGAGAAATTGTCGGCCAATTTTTGCTACTTTGTATCAGGATAACATAACGTGAAAGGGGGTTGTTCGTGAAGAATACTTTCGCAGTTCCGACGCGAAACTCTCAACCAATTTTTACGATTTTGTATCAGGATAACATAACGTGGAAGAAACTCTATCACGGAGGCAATTCCCAGAATTGACGTCATTTCCAAGAATTCTCGGTTAATACTTTTGCTGTTTTTGGCCAATACTTTTACTGCTTTGGTGGACAATACTTTTGCCGTTTTTGGTCAATACTTTTACTGCCTCAGTGGACAATACTTTTGCCGTTTTTGGTCACTACTTTTACTGTCTCGGTGGACAATTCTTTTGCCGTTTTTGGTCAATACTTTTACTGTCTCGGTGGACAATACTTTTGCCGTTTTTTGGTCAATATTTTTGCGGTGACGAAGAAAAAATTTTGGCCGATTTCACAACTTTGTATCAGGAGAACATAATATGATAGGAGGTCGCTTGTCGAGACAGTTCCAAGAAATGACGTCATTTCCAAGAATGCTGGGACAATACTTTGCAGGCTTGGCAAGAAATTTTCGACCGATTATGTGACTTTGTATTAGGGTAACATAACGTGATAGAAGGTTGCACGCCGATCAATTCCAAGATTTTACGTCATTTCCAAGAATTTCCTGGACAATTCTTTTTTTGCTTGGCCGTACATTTTAATAATTTTACTTACCTTATCTTACCTTACTTACCGTCCTTACATACCTTCCCTTACTTGCGTTCCTTTCTTTACTTACAAGGAGAATGCAAGTCCTTCGGGTCACCGATTTTGTTGAAACTTTGCAGGTTTGTAAATATCGTCATGCAGTTTAAGAAAATATATCATTGTAGTGGCAACTACTCAACAGCTTTTGAGATATTTACGATTAAAGTTTTATTACTTCTGTAATTACAGATTTATTTGCAACAGATTTTAATTGGAATTGTAGACTAACCGTGATAATCGAAAATTTCTATTCTTGAGGACCGCAGTTTGATTCCGTTTTCTTGAGATTCTATTTTTTTTCAATCTATTTTTTATTTTGTATTCATTTTTCGCCTATGAAAACATTGTAAATAAAAAATTATAAATAAAATTTCTTAATAAAAAAATTTATTTTTTACCCTCTCTTAGGCTAGTATATATTTATTACTTAATAAGAATATTATGCAAGAGAAACACTTTTTTATAGCAATCTCATTTACTTGTCACTAATTATTAAGTTAAACATTCTTTAAGAATGTTGCCTATAATTCCAACTTTGCTGTGCAGCTATAATTGCTCATGAATTAATTACAAAAACTTGGCAATTTATTAATTTTCTACTGTCGAATTGATTTCTAGTACCTAGTTCGAATCAAAATTTTACCGCCTGCGATCAACGCCATCTATGGTTTTGGACCAAATGATCAGAAAAGTAATAGGAAAATAGAATAGGCAAGGAGGTCGTCGATGAGCTGGTCACGTGGTAGAGAAGGACAGAGAGGGGATAGAGAAGGATAAAATGGCTCCGGCAGTGAAAAATTATTAATTACTCAATTTCTGTAATTAAATTATGAACTTTTATAATTTCATTGCAAAGCTGGAACTCCAAGCTACATTCTTATATAATTTTCGTAAAGAATTTAACTCCAAATTGTTAATTATTAATTTTTGTATTATAGCGTCTATGATTTCCTAACGGCGACCATCACGATCTTCCGTGAAAATATTTAATACTAAAGGAAACTAGAAGCAAAATGTGATCAAAAGCTATATAAGAAGATTCGCAAGAACATTGTCTTTCTAATGAGTGCTTAAAGTTTCATAAATTAATTGCGTGAGGGATAGTAATTAATGAAAAACCAATGGCGTCTTCGACAATTTTCGACAACAATTCAAACACTGCGCAGAACAATTATTAATAATTAATTAATTAATTAGAGCCAAATTTACATCGAAAAATATTTGTGAAAGTTCGTGAAGGATCTGGCTTTATGATGCAATTATAAAAGTTCATAAATTATTCACGGATATTGGGTAATTAGTGAATTTTCCACTGCCGATTTGATTTATTAAAATATAACCGGAGCACATAACGAGAGTTAGTAAACTGACATCAGAGCCATCTACGATTTTAGACTCGAAGCTCGAGTTCCGCAACGAGAATATAAATGGCTCTGATGTTAGATTACTAACTCTGGTTATGTGCCCCGAGTATATTTTAATAAATCAAATCGGCAATGGAAAATTCACAAGTTACTCAATATCTGTGAATAATTTATGAACTTTTATAATTGCATCGTAAAGCCAGATCCTTCAAGAACTTTCCAATATATTTTTCGATAGAAATTTGTCCCTAATTAATTAATTATTAATAACTGTTCTGCGCAGTGTTTGAATTGTTGTCGAAGACGCCATTGGTTTTTCATTAATTACTATCCCTTACGCAATTAATTTATGAAACTTTAAGCACTCATTATAAAAACAATGTCCTTGAGAATCTTCTCATATAACTTTTGATCACATTTTGCTTCTAGTTTCATTGAGTATTAAATATTTTCACAGAAGATCGTGATGGTCGCCGTTACGAAATCATAGACGCCATCAAATAAAAATTAATAACTAACAATTTAGAGTTAAATTCTTTACGAAAATTATATAGGAATTTAGCCTGACGTTACAGCTTTGTAATGAAATTATAAAAATTCACAAATTGTTTACGGAAATTGAGTAATTAATAATTTTTCACTGCCGAAGCCATTTTATCCTTTTCTATCCCCTCTCTGTCCTTGTCAACCACGCGATAAGCTCTTCGATGACCTCCTTGCCCATTCTATATTCCTATTACTTTCTTGATTTTTGAGCCCAAATCATAGATGGCGCAGATCGCAGGTGGTAAAATTTTTATTCGTACTAGATACTAGAAATCAATTAGACAATAGAAAATTAATAAATTGCCAAGTTTTTGTAATTAATTCATGAACATTCATAGCTGTAGTGCAAAGTTGGAATTATAGGTAAAATTCTTATACGATGTTTAATTTAATAATTAATACTTACACGAGCAATAGGTTTTGTATTTCCTGTAGTAAATAAGATTACTATAGAAAAGTATTTTTCTTGCATAATATTCTTATTATTTTGAAATAAATATATACTAACATAAGAAAGCGTAGAAAATAATTTTTTTTATTAAGAAAGTTTAATTACAATTGATTATTTACAATGCAAAATGAATACAAGATAAAAAATATATTGAAAAAACTATCAAACCTATAATAGGACCGGGAATCGAACGCCGGTCCTCCACTAAATCAATTCTCGATCGTCGCCGTTACGATACAACTTAACTTCAAACACATTCGAAAGAAATGTATAATTAAGAAAGTAATAAGACTTTAAGCGCAAATATCTCAAAAACTATTGAGTAGTTGCGGCTATAATGATCTATTTTCTTAAACTGCATGACGATATCTACAAAGCTGCAAAGTTCCAACTAAATCGAAGGACTTGCACTCTCCTTGTTAGCCTAATTCCTTTTCATTTAAATATCATTTAAACAGATAATGCCCAGTCTCTATTTTCGAATTCCAAAGGGAACATTGAAAATTTACAAGAGATAGGAAATATCTTAAACTTTGGTGCGTAGCTCTTAGCTTGGTACCGTTTTCCAAAAATTAATTTAATTAATTTAATTAATTTAATTAAATTAATTAAATTAATTAATTTAATTAAATTAATTTTTGGAAAACGATACCAATTACCAGGTCTCACCACGTGGAGGTGGCTACGCATCGAGACCCGACATGCGCCCTAGTGGCGCAGCCTTCTGGCCCTACCTGTATCAAAGGTACCCTAATCTAACTTGGAGCGAATTAAGTTAAAATGACTCTACTGACACTTTATTATATTTCGTGTCTTACAAAAGGGGTTTCGGTTCGGTATACTGAAACTCTACTGTCGCAACGCTAAGATATTTTCAAGTTCCCATAAAAATAGGGAATGAAATATCAAACACGCGAGCAAATAGAAAATCGCGACGCGCCCGAACGAGTTCGCGATTATTCGAAAGACCGACTAGCCTAGGCGATGTACTCCCGTGTACAGAGATAACTTCATACCTCGGCACCCTCCCGATCGGGCCTAGCTCAATTCCAGTCACTGTCGCACTCGCCAAG
>NW_016908738.1:1196647-1204143 GCF_001483705.2 Eufriesea mexicana | reverse complement strand
TAATAACCAAATGGAACGAGCAAGCCAACGACGAGACCTGAGCAACATAACTACGAGACAGAAACATTCCAACGGTGAGATATAAACATACCAACGAGGAAGCGCTCGAGTATTATACGAAATACTCGAACGCTCTAACGAAAACAAATCGAACGAAAGTCGTAAAATTTGTGAAAGAAAAGATTTAGCCAACGATGACACATAAGTAAACCAACGACGAAGCATTCGAATATTGTACGAAATACTCGAATGCTGAAACAAAGAGACAAATTGAATGAAAGAAGTAAAATCTGGAAGAAGAAAAGTAATTAGAACCTGAAAGAAGAAATTATTGTTAAATTATTTAAGAGAGTGAACAATGGCCACTGAATAGCCATTGATCTAGCCAACGATGATATACAAATAAACCAACGACGAAGCATTCGAATATTGTATGAAATACTCGAATGCACAAGCAATAAAAACTAGAATGAAAGAAATAATATCTGAAAGAAGAAAGATAATTAAAACCTGAAAGAAAAAATAATTATTACCTGAAAGAAGGAATTATTATTAAATTATTCAAGAGAGTGGACAATGGTCACTGAATAGCCATTGATCTAGCCAACGATGATATACAAATAAACCAACGACGAAACATTCGAATATTGTAACAAATACTCGAATGCATAAACAATGAAACCTAAAATAAAAGAAATAGAATCTGAAAGAAGAAATAATTAAAACCTGAAACAAAAAGAAAAAATATTAACACGCACCCTCCGAAGTCGAAGCGACAACTGGCTTGAGTCTGCACGCGGGCCCCTTATATAGCGGCGGCTGGGCGAAGATCGACGAAAATTTCCGAACTTTATCGATTCCTTTAAAAGTTACTTCTTCGCTGTAATAACTAACAATTTAATAACTTTTTGACTTTTATCGTTAATATACGTTACAAACAATTTGTTAACAACAATTTTAATTTGCTATTGACAATAAATTTATTAATTTATTAGCTTTTTGTAAGTTACGAATACATTTTAGTAGAAATACGTTGCTTGTTTAAGTAGTAGCCAATAATTTATTAATTCAGTTTACATTTATCGTTAATATACGCTGCAAAATATTTGTTATTAACAATAAATGTAGCAATTTATTAACTTTTTGCTAATTATAGATATATTTTCAAGCAAATACGTTATATATATACTAGTAATAGCTTATAATTTAGGAATTTTTCCACTTGTATTATAAATTTACTTTGTGTACAATTTGTTATTAACAATATTTATTTGTTATTAACAATCAGGGTAGTAATTTATAAATTTTTTCTAAATTGTATATACATTTTAACAAAATTATGTTATAAATTCAAGTATTAACCAGTTTATTATATAAAACTTATTATTTTTTTAACTTTTATTACAAACTGACGTTGTAAACAATTTATTATTATTAATAAGTTTCACAATTTATGCATTTTTTATGAACTATAATTGCATCCGCACTTTCATGTGATAAACTTCCATGATACGTATATATATGTAAAAATATTTTTATTTTCCACGTATTTTCTACTAAAGCGAGTATTACATGCCGAGTAGATGGCAGTTTATTTTTTAAGAACTGTATATTAAAAAGTGATTCGTACTTACAAATCGAATTACGAAGTGGTTTCAGATTATAAGAGATTGAGTGGAATTTTGTATAATTTTGCGATTAGCATAAAAAGGTACGTGAAAATATATACATATCACACGTTAGAGCTAATGAAAAATGATTTTGATTTCAATTACATATGACTACGGTCCTGATGAAGCTAGATGCAGCTTATGGTTTGCCGATATATATTTCATCGTCGTGTGAACATTGAGCGTCATTCTAATGTGGTTCCTGGATAGTTTCTTATAAGACAACAATGAAACTCCTGACTTTTTACTTTTTGTGTAATCCTTCATTTTATTAAAAAATCTTGCCCTTTTAGGAAATTTTTCATTTTCCAAAAACTGAGAGTGATAGGGCAATTTCGATTACGGATTCGTGTTCTGGAAAGTAAACTCTACAAGAATCACATAATGAATATTGTAGATTAAAATTCGTGTTGAATAGTGAGAAGAATTCAATATTAAATAGAAAATAATACCCGTGTAGATACATCCAATTGACTTTCATGCCAACTATTATGAGTGGTGTCGTAGATAACCTTGCTAAAGAAACCGCTTGGGTATCGGGTAAACAATACAATGGTAAAGCTCCATAACATGGCAGGATAGTCCGTGTTACGCGTCGTGAAACATTCCATGAAAAAGAACAGCTATGCGAGAGTGCGTTCTTTCCAACGCGTATGTAGTTGCAACTACAGCGAGTCACTTACGCGTATAGTTGCACAACCACGGCCTGCATAACTCTAATCTTCGCAGTGGAATTCATCACCTGTGTAGAAAAATATAGCACAATAAATGTAGCTGAAGTATAATTTATTCCAACATTAAGTCTTGATCAGTACTTTACTTAATTTCTACGCATCTCCTTTTTGAATGTACTAACTAAATATTTAATTTACTAGAAAAATTCTTTATATTTTATAAATATTATATCACGTATGTAATTTTTATATTTTATTCTATATGTGATTGATTTTTTGTTCTTTTTCGAAATTATAAATATGTAACAAAAAATTTGAGATATATTATTTATTAATTTCAATAAAATTCAAAGGTTCTTAATTTTTCACTGTAAATTAATCATTATGAGTATATGTATTTTCTATTATTACCATCAACCAAATATGTAGACGATAAACGCGAGAAAAATACTTCTGGAGAAACGTCCGTAAGATGATTTGCGTAATTGGAGAGTAAAACTGTTCCAAACACGATTTGCGACGAGAATTTCACTTCAAGCTGTTTCAACCGTTTCAAAGTATGCATACTAAAGGTGCATGAAACGAGAGAAAAATTCTTTGTAAAGCTTCCGTGAATCTGTATTTCCGACTGAAATGAGAAAGTAAACTGTTAGAAACGGACAAGAATATTGTATGAATATCAAAACTCTCATAATTCTTCTGCACATTATAATATTTGTACTATATCTTAAAATTATCAATAAAATAAAAATATTCCTGTAAGAACAATGTAGTATTTCAAATTATTTTAACCTCTAAAATATTTGAATGATACAACAATTTATCGAATGAGCTTCTGTAAATTCCTCTCAGGCCACGAAATGTCACAAACTGTTGTGTAATGTGATATACCTGTTGTTCCGTCGTATTACCGTGACATAATCGTATAATGCCATTCGTAATTAATTACTCGATATGCGAGACACGCATGATAGGTATACGCCATGTGCTAATATGGTGTCACCATCTGAAGTAATATAACGCGAGGATCCTTGATTGGAAACGTGGTCATCGGTCGATAATAAATCGACATGGTTTATTCCTCTACCTTCTCTGATGGTTCGTTACAAACCAGAGATCTCTCTCGCGTGAAATAAGAGAAAGCTAGAGAATGAGAAAGAAGGTGAGAGAGAAAGAGATAGTTTTTACGAGTGTAACAAGTAGACGAGATAGTGGCATAACAACAACCGTGTCGTCGGGTGAGAGAAACTACTTTCGCTCTTTACGCTGCTAGACCGTGAGTTTTCATTTTTCCCTTCTCTAATTGAGGTATCGCGTAGTTTTGTATACTTAAGATCTTACTGTTAACATGGCTCACCATGTATATTTCTATTTGTAATTTCAATTGTAGGTTATGCACATTTTCTTGTGACGGGACAATCGTCGAACAACAGCTTTACGAGTTTCCGAACGTTGGTTCGTTTATAGTTGATTTTACCTTAGCTGAAACAAGTAGAAAGCGAGTTTTCATGCGTTACAGTATGGTTGAATTGATTCGGTTGGTTGCTGTTTGGGTAGAGATTGGTTGAGACAGATAAATTTCAACAAACAGGTTCTAATTGAATCTATAAATTTTATGCGGAAATTAAAAGGAAGTATTTCAGTCTTTTTTTCATGTTATGATTCATTGGTTGTATAAAGGTTCTTGTACATTATGATTCTCCCAAAATAACAATTTCTATGAAATTACATAATTTTTTAGATTAGCTAACATAATATATATGTTAATACTGTGATTTAATATGCAAAAATATATTGAAGAAAGGGGTAATTCGTACACAAACTGGTGGAAATAAATCAATATTAGGTAAAAAATTAAATAATCGAATGACATCATCATTTCGATAGACTTCGTCTCAATTTATTTCTTGAATACTTTTCAGATTGTCTACATCTCGGTCCGAACGCTCTTCATTTGTACTTACAGCGTAACATCATGCGATCGCATCACAGTTAAATACTATTTGTTTTGTGTGGAGCTAAGTCTGTCCGATCAACATTCTTGTTTCAGGTCATTATCGAAAGAAGCTGATCGGTACAAGACAATCGAATCTCGAACAAGAATGCGACGCTCGTTTGAACTATCGTTTACGCAGCGGGAATGGCAATGGTAATAAAATATAACGTTATCATCATCGTTATTATTATCAAATACATTCAACGGGGTAATAAAAATAGAAGGAGAAGCGCGATCGTCGCGATTGTTCGGTATTCACGAGCGATCGTTTCGGAAGTACGTTATCTATGTACACGAGTATATAAATCCTCCCTATAATCGAGTCTCGACCGCAGAAAACTTAGCGAACCTCGGTTACGTCGATTTTAGGAACTCTTGTATTTTCTCGCGTTCATCCATCTTTCGTATTGTTCATTGGTTCGAGACTCGATTATATATATATGAACCTATTTTTCACATTATCTGATCGCGAAGTAAAAGCGTTTTCTTCATCGGTTGTACATTAACATCGACATAGAAATAACTTCAGACACTCGAGAACATCATCAAGACACGACGCACTTTTCCGAGTCCCTTTGCGTTTGATTCGACGTCGAGGATGTCGGTGTACGTTTCCTTGCGCACGCTACCGCGTCATTGGGTACATAAGAGATCCTGACACCACCATACGCTCTCCTTGGTGGTAAAGCGTATGCAGCAGCCTCATCAGAACTGCTCGACGAACTGCAAGTAGAACAGCAAGACTCGACGTCGTCGTCTCCTTCAATTCTCGATTTTGAGCTTCCAGTGACACCTACAACAAGTCATATAATTGGTGTAAGTATACATGTATGGAATAATAGTTATTTGAGCATAAGAAATACAGTGTATATCTCATACCTAGTAGTAAATATAACATGTGATATAAATTACTTAATAACAATCAGAGTAGTATAATATAATAGATGGTACAAAGACAATAGATGTAGTAAATATGTCAGGTACAATTATACCGTATATTAAAAGTCTCCTTTCCACAGGTGGACAAGAAATTTCCCAAATGAACTGTATTATCTTATATAGGGTAGAAAAGGTTACACACCCCAGGTGGACGTGCTTGCAACTTCCTCCGGCTGTAAACTTCTCGATCGAGATACATTCGATCTCGACAATGATGCCGGAGGAGGTGAAGGTGAGGAAGATGAATTTCTATCATTGCCAGGCGATAGGGTAATGCGGGATGACACAGCAACATGGTCATGCACGTCCAAGTCCCCTTGAAACCGCACGCGTCGTGATGTCGGCGTCGGAGGATCCGTTTGGCTGACGACGAGGGTCGTGGGTGACGTCGCCGACTCCAGTATACCCCCGGACAATGTGCCTGCTACTCCGGTTGATGTCGACGTTGATGCCGATGCGGATGCTCTAGACGACGGTCGTGGAGGTGGTGGCAATTCTGGCATACTCGATGCATGGGAAGGAGCACAATTTTGAACGCATCTTAATGGTTCACGATCTCTTGCTTGCATCAACCTAAGAATAGAAGATTATGACTGTTAATTGGATTTACCTATAGGCAATCTGTCATACGCATATTTAAATATGTAAGTATTTCTGTCTTAATTTCTTTTATGAATATGTTAATGAATTATGCACTGCTATCTGAGTACAACGAATTGAAATTTCACTGTTTCTTACTTCTGATATTAAATTGAATTTCACAAGTATCATATAGTTAATAATAATTTCAAAACTGTTCTTTTTTTTTAATTACAAAATTATGAAATTAATAAGTCAGTGTACCTTCCCAATTCGTTACGGTTTTCCTCCGGGTGGGAACTACGTTCCTGAAGAAGTCTCTCGAGATTCCTTTCAAGTAATACCCGATCAAGGCCACTTGGTCTGGAACCACTCGAAGGAAATCCTTCAGTCGGGAATTCGGGACTCAAAGTACTCTGGGTAGGTGTCGTCGCCAGAGAAGCAGATGTTTGATGATGCTTTCTATTCATCCGAGGTGAACTACGTGGTGAAGAAAGAGTATGTCTGGATCCAGGAGGTGGTGGCGGTGGCGGAGGCGGTGGTGGACTTGAGGAACCTTCGCTGGGTGGTGGTTGTCTCCGCCCAGTTCTATAAAATAAATAAGAATAAACAGTAAATCAAGGTTATTTAAATATTCATTTTACGATCAGTATAGTCAATGACTATTCTTTTTAATGAAATGTATTGTTTTAGTGCCTTTTCAAAACTTGGGAATTGCAGCAGATACTAAACTATCAACCTTTATAATTTCACTTGTGGAAAATTCTGTACTTCATTTTTAATTATACTGGGGTCCGAACAATACCTGAGAAAGGAAGGCGGTGGTGGTGGTGGTCCAGCGGAAGAATCGCTCGGCGTCGTTGGTGGTTCACCCTTACTACAGGCTATGCTGCAATAAATAGCACCTCTTCGTGGTAGAAACGGTCGTCCAAGAAGGGATGTGCGGCAAGTGGCACAGCAGAAACATGCTTCAGTAGCGTGCCAATGTTGGCCTTCATGCGACATTTGCCCTTGATCAACACCGATTGGTTCGCCACAGCTGTCACAGTACTCGGCGAACGAGGCGTCGAAACATCGAAGGCAGTAAGGTCTGCCCTCTCTCATTACGTACCTCTGACCACCAAGCTGAAATGAGAATAAACGCCTAGAAGTAATTTCTTGGGTGGTACAAGGGTAGTATAAAGGTAGTATAAGCAATAATAATTTCAGTTTATGTGATGTGTTTGTTATGAAATGTTTTTATAAATAATACAGAAAAGTAAAACAGACAAAAATTAAGAAATGTAGTGTTCTTGAGCAATCAATATATGGCAAGTTTTCTTATGTTAGTTTTACCTATCATAAATTAATTATTCAATAAAACAAATTAAATCTGTTATTACCATACTTTATACTATCTATACATATCAGTAAAATGTCAAAAAAAAAGTTGAAGAATCATCAATAACAAGTGAAATCAATTTTTTGTATTATAAGCATCCACCTTTACCCGTCATCTCATTTATCATCTGAAGAGTTTATAGGAAACATTTTTATTATCATACAAATTCCGTTTATCCCATTAATCTAGTTCATAGCTCGATATATCGTTAAGAGCACTTTGTCTCGCATTATCAGAGATCCCCAGAGAGCAGGAAT
>NW_016908738.1:1137881-1196448 GCF_001483705.2 Eufriesea mexicana | reverse complement strand
AGGAATGCTGGCAAACGGTTGATCGTAATCCAGATTCCATCGTTCATTATCGAGTCGGCTCAACCGATAAGAAGCTTTGTCCAACGTACAACCGACTGTTTGTGACATCTATCGACACCTAGATTCAAGGAATTATCGTGTTGTGTGCTATGGATGACTATTACGGGGATATAAAGGGGACAACTCTGAGACTGACAGCTAAATCGTCCCTGTGCTTCGGGCTAAATGACTCTCGACGGACGTGCTCGTCTGGCGTAAATAATTGTCACGCTGCAAAAAGCGCGAACGAACGAAGCTGCTGCCCTCTGTAGGGTTTGATGCGACTACAAATACATCTATTGGTCTTTTTTGTGAAATTACCCATGGGGATACCATCTGCATTTTCTTTTGAATGTTTTTAGTTACGTTCATATATTGGCTAGCGTATTTAATAAAGTGCAAATATGCGCTTACTTCGTTTTTAATGATGTGGTAAATGTATATACAAGTAATAAAAATGGTTTGGTTCAATGACTAGAAGTAAGGACATCTGTGTTTGTTAATAAGAAGCTTCGACAATCGAGGAAAATCAATCCTGATCGATAATAAATTGTGGATCCCAGTGAAGTACTAATCCTTTTGGTTACTTCATTCTTCTGCGTAAATAAAATCGCAATTTTAACAAGATCAGTAAAATGCTAATTAAGAAAACGACATGGACAAGTAGAAATGAATTTGATCACTTCGTACACGTGTTCAGCAGTGTTTGAACACTGAGGTTGAAATGCAGATATCCGTTTCTAGACTTATAAATACAATACATTATTCATGATTCTTGTAGATAACTCGCTTAGTATTCATGGACAGTCGGTAACATCGGTTTCAATGACTCTATAGTTTAATACTTTGGTCGAAACAAAATCACGTAAGTGACCTCGAACAGCAAGAAAGCTTCAACAAGCTTCAACCTATTTTCATACTTTCAGCCTATCGTTTCAATAAGATTAACCATCCGCAAAAACAGCCTACATATTAAGTTAATCAAACGAGAAAGACTTCTACCTATCCCAATTTCTAAATATAACTGACTCTCTACACCTATAATTAAGCATTTAACAATGCTAAACACCTGTGTCACAAATAGTTTATCTTATCTCCTTATTTTCGTCCTGCCACTTGAACAATAGCCAACCAATAATCTAAATATTTGGTGCACCTGAAACTATAAAAAAGGAGCTTAACAAACCAACCTCAAATCTCAATCATAATAACGATCTTGAACCTTAAAATCGTTCTCAGCCATTTTAAACTCCTTAACAAACCTCAACTGATCCTCACTATAACCCTCAAATAAAACCAACTATTAACATCAACACCTACTATACATCTACCCACCCACTTACTCGAACGATCTTTACCTGTCGATCGCATTCAAGGCACGCAAAGTGCCTCATATGCCACGCCCTCCCCTCCGCCTCGGTGCACTCGTCGGCGAGTATGATCTCGTCGCAGGCACAGCACCTCGGCTTCAGTGTTTCTGCATGATGCCGACCGCAGTATAGCCTGCCGTCCCTCCAGAAGTATATCAGGTCAACAAGCAGCTGTCTACACACGCAGCAGACGAAGCAGGCCGGATGCCAGAGGGCGGATGGACCGGCACGGCTCGCAGCCACCGCCATCTCGCCGGCCGCGATCGGCCTGCTACACTCGCGGCATCCGGCGCCGTGGGGCCTGTCCAGCTGGCTCGCGTGTCCCCGTCCGAGCGCTTCGCGTTTCCGCTGCGCGGCGAATACCCTAAGTTCCCGCTTCTCTTCTTCGGTCAGCCCGCTGCAATACCGTGCCTCGTTGTCGTGCGGTGGGAGTTGCTGTAGCAGCTGCTTTACCCGCTCCCGTTCGCCGGCGCTGCCTGCGTACGGGATCTTGTCTTCCGGTAGCGCGCTGAAGTACAGGTGTACCTACGACGTACGAACAAGGGAATGGTAATTAACAGCAATTGGAAATGCCGTGTGTGAGATATCGGAATTTTTGGGGTCCTCTAAATACAGTTTTCGATTTAATGAGTTTTGGGGGTGGAAAGATTTTATGAGAGAACGTGAAAAATGGAGAAAAGGTGAATTTGATAACTAAATGCACTAGTGACTGAAGTTTGAGTATGGTTTGTTAATACAACGCTGCGTATGTGACTCTTATACGTTCTTCAGACGATAATGTAGAAATTGCGTATTGGTAATTTTTAAGAATACGAGGGGGAATTAATTTGCAAGACGAATGAAGAAATTTGTTGAGGGAAATGTCAATTTTGATTATTATTTTTATAATTGCTTAAAAAAATTGTTATACCCCTACTCTAATTCAATACCACTAATTTATACCATTGGTCGAAACTTCGTATATGATGAATACTAGCACGACTGACTAATGCGCCTGCGCGATTCATCGACGAGGTTAGCTTTCTTTCCGACTACGCGATCGAAGGCGATCAATCGATCGTCTTTTAAGAAATGCTTTCGGGAACGCTTTTGGATCGACAAGAACACGATACACATTGTCTTGTTAGATGGGATACCGAATGTCTTTGATTTCTTTGACAGTGAATTTGATAAAGATATCTGCGTCCAAATAACTTCAATGATTGCTGCAGGAATTCGATGTATCTACTGCGACAATAAAGAAAGATCATAACACGGAAAGTATTGGATTATGAAGATACCGACTGTGAGAAAAAAGTAAGATAAATATTCAAACTGTACCTGTAAATTTGTAGTGAAGGAGGCGGCGAGTTTACGAGATAAATCTAAGAGGTTAAAAGGTTTATATATAGATCATCACGATACTCGATATTCATCATTCATGAATAATTCAGAAATGTAATGCTTACAGTTACACGAGACGCGTGATGGACTCCTACCTTGAACAAAACAAAGGTGTTTTACTTCGTTTACGGGATCGACGTTTAACCCGAATTATCTTCTGCTTATATTCGGATCAGTTTTCGCCTTTTTTATTGTGCGAGTGATTAAGCACAGACAAAAGGGAAAAGAGAGAAAAGGATAAAAACAAGCAAAAACTTAAGATTAATAACATAACCTCAAAAGGTTAAACTTAACATTTTCGATATGAAATAATACATAGGGTGAATTATTTATTTTTGTCATATGAAATTATTTGTAAACTGTATACTACACGAAGAAATGTTTCAGATAAATGTTATTTACTATCAGTGAAGACTTATAATTTCGAATTGAGAAAAGATTTAAAGAATTAAAAGATTGGACAATTCACAAAATTGTTAGTGTCCAAAATTCTGGATAACTCGAGTGTCGTCTTTGTAACTGTCCTGATAAATCTCACAGGGAGAAAGTTAACCTTTATGTAAATTTGAGTCACCACGTACGGCATAGTGTATCGAGACGCGCCCACGTGGCTTTTGTTAAGTCCCGTAAATCTCGGACCTTTCGTAACATACAAATCTTGTAGTAATTTCTTCTATGTTCTTTTATTTCGTGAACATAAACTCCTTGTCATAATGAATATGTGAAACGAGTGTCGTATTTAGTATTGCTTTCGTGTTTGAATCCACTTGAAGAAAAATTTAAAAAATAACTATTTTAAGAGTTTTCATTTTTTAACTTATTGTTTAACTTATTGTTTTAATTTTTATTGAAGTAAAAACTTCATTAATTTTCGTTACACCATTTTGATTACAATTATATATGCACACTATATTTTGATAGATATTACACTTAAGCGTTAATACCATTACCGATTTTTAGTGTTATTAGTATTAGTGATATTTCTAATTATCTAAGTATTATTAAGTAATCTACTTAACTCCATTTTTCAAATTTAATAGGAAGAAGAAAAGAGAATTGTACTCATGCAAAATATACATGTTCAATAAATGAGAAATGAATCTGGAGAAAACACAAGGATAAAATTAAAGGACCATTGGTACATCGGTATTCAAGGCGTGTCAAATGAGATATTCTCTTACTTGATCTGGCCTAAGGCCGGGTGGAACCCACGTGTATTCTTCGAGCGCGCATCCGCTGTCATCGTCGCTCTGTGAATGCCTCTGATGATGCATCAGGGCCTCCTGAAGGGCGAGGCCTGGTGGAGCCGGTTGCACGGGACTCTTGAAGGGTTCCTGGTGAGAAGAACCGGCGGCCCCGCTTTGGAAAGCCATGGCCATGGCCATCGGTGGACCAGGACCGAGGCCGAGTCCCGAGGGACCGCCCGCCTCCGTCGAGGTTCGCTGATGCTCCTCCCTGGGACACCTGCAGCTTCTGCACACCTTCCTGAAACCAGAATTGAGAACTCTCGGTTAGAATAACTCCATATGGAGATAACGAGGTCATTGGTCTTTTTCGTGTTTTGTGCAAGTTTTAGTTTTGCAAATGCTCCCTATAGTTCTCTATCTTTACTTATTAAGTTATTCAGTTCAAAATATTTTACTTTAAGACTTCAGAAACTATAATAAGCTTCATTCCTGATAGATATTTCATATTAAGTTTTATATTTATAATTTATAATTTATTTAATATTTGGTATATATTCATCATAGTAAATTTACTGAATTAAATTTAGTTTTGTTTTAACTCTATGGGCTCTATATTAGCTGTATAAAATTTAAGAAGTTTTTTATTTGTTGGAGACAGTTTTACTATAGATATACATATAACACTAACATATATAAATCTGTAATCTCGCATCGGCGATTAAATACTTAATATATGTTATGGGTAGATTATAGAATAAATAATATATCAATATTTTCTTCACATATAGTTAATCAATGTGCATAAAATATTGTGAAATTAGAATAATCTAATTGATTTTGGGATATTTAAGAACTTTCAATTGAAGAAATATGTAACAATGTAATAAAGTAATGCTCTAATTAGTATAATTATTACAATACTGCATAAAAATTAAATTTATGTTAGAGGATAAAGATAACAACACATTTTTGGTAAGTGAAGATATAAAAAGTCTGCAAGCAATCATTTTGAATTGTTTGATAACTGTTTGATAGTTAGGTTTCAAAATAACTATATAAAAAATCCTAATAATTAAATACTTATTAATACTTGAGGTGCTAATAGATAAAAAATTTGCTTGCCTTAGAATCAATGTATAAATTACCACATTTTTTACATACAACATTGCAATGAAGAAGTAATGTTAGTACAACACAGGTTGCATATAAACGCAGTAGCGTTCCAAGAAGAAATTCTTTTCCCACAGGAAGCGATAAATTCACTTCCCATCAATTCGAAGAAACGGAAGAACCTCGATTGCTTCACAAACCCGTCAATTTCGATAAAAAAAAGTACGTAATTAAATAGTAAATTAATGTACCCCTCAATTTCTAGCAAAAGAGAGAAAAAAAAACTAAATGTAATCAAAAATAAAATTGTCGAACATAAGTAAAGCCTTTAATTTTCTCCCCCCAAAAATATAATTATACAGAAAAAGAAAATCCTTTAATTTTCTACCAAAAGTAATTTACAATTAACCTCTAACAATTTCAATCTGAAATGAATCAATAACTTATCTCGATCTTAATCTAAAAATGTCAAACACGCATATGCACACATGTAAAAATTAATTAATTTTTTCCAATAATAAAAACATAATATGACGATTCACCTTTAAATCAAAAAGCATGCATGTTACAATTCAGCGGTTAGTTTATCATTAAGGTGCTTGGTATGAGTCTCATAGCGCGACAAGAAACCCTATTTGCATGAAAGACGATGAATTGGCAGCGAGTGGTAGGCCTGATTACACGGTAACCAGCGGCAAAGCATCTGTTCCCATCGGAACCCCATATAGCTTTCAGATTGCAAGACCTGAACCTGCCTGTTGTAATTTAAAAATCGATGTATGCGTCGTATAACTGTATGGAACAGAGTGAACGAAGGAATTCAATTTTCAACGGGAAAGTACGAATTTAGTTCCGAAGATTAGTCTAATTACGTACAAGGAAGACAGTACTTTGGTGTTATGGTTAATGAAATATCGAAGATGCTAATTTCATCTCTTTTTAAGAGATTTGTTTTCTTCTTATACATTAGTTAATTTTTAGTTTTGTGGCATGAAATCAAGTTCACGGATAAAGGTCTAATATTGAGGATTGAAAGAAGTTGAATTTGAAATCTGATTTCGAATCTTTTAATTTCAAGATTAATCCCGACTTTAAAACTGTCCTTATTTTAATCCTGACCTTAAATGTTTTAACCTTATTCATAAACCTAACCTCAAATATGGTGAGTCAATTTTTCGACAAAACCTTAGCTGTGATTCAACTCAAACTTTTATTCAAACTTTAATTCTAACCTTATTTTGCAGTACCTAAGATCAACGAGTTTTCAATAAATATCTAGGCAAATACTGACAAATTAGAGATAAAAGTACATGTAATGATTTCATTTAAGAAAGTATACTATTTGTAATCTCAATTAATATAATCAATACGAACATTCATAAGTATCAAAATCTATGGAATCGTTTTGTTATTTGAAAAGTTATTTTATTTTAGTTTAGTATCTTTTAAACTGATATTAACTGTTTTCCTAAATAGGTACAAAAATTGTCACAAATAGCAGTGATACCCCGCAAAAAGGTAAATTATAAACTATGGCTTTTAATCATTAGTTTGTCATTAATTTATACATATTTGATAAGAGTTATGTATTGTTATTATAAATTAATCACACTATCCGAATACTTAATGCGATGAACCACTGATAATTACTCATAAATATTAACTTAAGATTATTCAAAAGAAATATTTACTCAAAATTATTTCTCCCAGGGAATGCAAAATTGTACTATCCACTAAACCACTGAAATCAATAGTAATCAACATGACACGAAACACTTTTCAAACGTTTTCTACACACTCTCTATCCTCGAGGGATTTGACTGGTTGCCCAAAAGACAAGATTACTATAACAACACGCATATCGCAAGCAAGCCACCGGCCGAAAAACTTTCCCTTGAACAGGTCGATCAGCGAAATGAGATCAACTCACTCTGCAGAGGCGGC
Organism: Eufriesea mexicana; assembly: GCF_001483705.2. Classification (NCBI taxonomy): domain Eukaryota; kingdom Metazoa; phylum Arthropoda; class Insecta; order Hymenoptera; family Apidae; genus Eufriesea; species Eufriesea mexicana. Next base: position 1,189,415 of record NW_016908738.1, on the reverse strand, counting down.
GACATCGTAACCCGAATGCAGGGAGCTGCAATCGGCTACCACCGGCTCCCCTGTTATCTTGCGCTCGTTTTCGAACGCCACGACATCGTGAGTGCCATTCAGGTATTCGACACATTTCTCCGTAGGGCTAGCCCTCGTCGTAGACAGAGCTGGACATCCGACCACAACTCCAACCACATCATCCTCCTCGTTTCCGTCCTCACGATTCCTCAAAAAGGCGTCCAAATAATGTTCATCGGTGGAAGGTAATTCGTAGACCGTACCAGGGGCCCAGTTACTTGGCAAATCCCGTCGATTAGTGGATACATCCTCGATCTTGCTAACCTGATCATTCTTTCTAGCATACAGTTTACGAAGATATGCTTCCTGGTGGCTCCTGGTAGCCCAGCAGCCACCTTGCCACCATCTTTTCGAACCAAGGACCGATGTCTTCCGTCTCCTCGCTAGACTTGACATAGCTCTCTTTTAGCGGGGAGGCATTAATCCATGTAATTATGTCATTTGAATAGATATGATTTTAAAAGAATGTTCACTCTATAGTTTGTCTATAGTTATCCTCATTTTTTTGCATTTAGATGAGGCTCATCATGATAAAGTATCACTTGATCTAGTGATACCGCGTAAATCGTCAGTTGTTCACGTCCTGCCTTCAGTTCTGACAGGATCATGTTTTCAATGCCAAGACGGACGGGCCAGATGCTAAAACTTCGTGATTCCGTGCATGTCATCATTGTTCCAATACTCCATTAAGATCCAGAAACGATTACTTTTTCTCTTACTTTTCCGGTACACCATTTATTCAACATTTCAATAATTCTGCGAAAAACAAAGGCGAAAGGGAAGTATCGGTATCCAGCTGACGGTATACCATGTTTTTTTCGGTTTCTCGGGTTGGCACGCGCTGCTGAAACACCAAGAGGACTTTCCAGGACGCGACAAGGACGAACGGGAGGGACAGGGATAACAGAGAAAGCGAGCGCCTCAAGGAAGGAAGGAGGAAAGAAAGGTAGTAGCCAGTGAAAGAAAGAGGAGAGACAAAGATGCAGCGAGGAAGGAGTAACAGAGAGAAGTAAAATGTGCAGAATGGGAAGAAAGACAGAGAAGGGAGAGGGAGAGGCAATCTGTACGTATAACCGGTAGTACAGCCGGGGATTAACGTTTTAATACGCGGCACCGTGGCCGAACGTACAAAGGGAATCAGGAGAACGATAACGTTTCACACGGACCCTCGAATCGATTACTATATCGATCAGCCACCTCCCTTCGTCGCCTGAGATTCAAGCAGCGAACTCTGTTAAGTATCAATTTCCGATTGCTGTTCGCTCTGTTCGTCCTCTCCAGTGGATCGAATTCGATTCACGTCGAAACCTTGACACGCGACGTGTCAGTCGATTCCGGGACTAACCTGATGGAGTGAAATCATGAATACTTTCATCCTGTCAATCACATATCCGTACAACCACCGATGAATCTTTAAAACGGCACTCACTGACCGCCACTTTATCACGGTACCATAAAAACGGGATATCAGTGATTAACTGTCAGACATGATCACCAGAATATCTTCTGCATTCACTTGATTTAGTTGATTATCATTGAAGCACACAAAACTCGCGAACATATTAAGAAAGATATTAGCAAGTGGGTTCACGCGGTTAATTGGCGGTAGTATCGTGGCCGGTCCACGGATGCGTTAAAAAGTTTCTAGAAGTGGCGTCTTGTCCTTCCTACTCTGGCGTGCTGAGGCCGAGCGGACACTGAGCGTGTTCTGGGGCCGCTCGGCTGTTGGAGAAGCGCGGGGTAAAGGCGGCTGCCTGGCTGGAAAACCGCTTTAGGGGAGGGAGAACGAGGGCCCGTTCTCGAACTTGGAGTGCTACGCCGCTGCATGTAGCTTCCACGCCGCCAATACGCAGTCGCCTACCCCCACTACCACAGCGCGGGCCCTGCTGAGCTTCCCGATATATTTATATTCGTTTCTAATATGTGTGGCGTGTCGGGGCCCGACGCCTTGCCAAGAGACCCCGTTTAAGTACGCGCGCACGCTCCAGTCATGTCGGTCCGGCATCGTTCCACGAGGGCCTGTGCGTGCTGCAACCATAACCGCACCCCGAGGCCACCTTCTGCTGCGAGGCAATCGCTTCCAATAGATTCACCCGTGTGGACATCCTTGAGGAACACGGGGACGTTTGTTAAGAAAAACTGAGGACAATTTTTATTGGTCTGAGTTACATTAAATTTGAAAAATTGATTGCGTGAATTTGAAGAGATTTTTTGACGACAAGATAAATAATTGAATTGTTAGCTTCCTTGTCTTCCTTTCAAATATTAATGTCATTTAAAAATTTTGTTTAAACAAAGTACACATATTTATATTTGACTTAACATGTGAAGTTCTTTTCAGTTTAACGCGATGAATAATAGTTGATGTATTTTAATTGAATTTCAGTGGTGAAATGTTTTCGCATTAGCATTATGTCAAAATTTAGGTTCGGTTTCTGACATAATCTCTCGATATACTTGAACGTTGGACGTGACGGTTACGTTAAAATATAAGTTAGGTTCTTGAAGTCTGTGTAGATAGGATACATTTTAATGTATATAACAAATTCTCAGCTCAATGATGGATGTTTGAAATTTAAAAAATTGAAATTTCTTCTTAATATGTCTCTTTTTAAGATATTAGTGTAAAAAGTATTTCTTTGTTATCAGTTTAATCTTTCTAAATTTCAGGACTTCCGCCGCAAACGATATATATTTGATATTTCGTAATACTATTCTGTTTCATGACAGAAAGAATAATCTGAATTTATCTACGACGATTTCAGCACCAACAACAACACGCAAACTGGACTGCAAGAGCAAATGTAGCCCGTCGTTGGCGATGTCCCGCAGGCTCACAAATTGCAAATGTTCATCGTAATGACGCTGCCGTTTTTCTAGAGTACATCCACTTGATGCCTTAGCCTTGCTCAAGAAACGCAGTAATGGTTCTTGCCTGATCGTTAACCGACTGGTTCACTTGGAAATGCGATATTAATTGGTTATTAATCGACCATTAACCACATGGTCTCGATAAAGATAGAACATACTAGTTCGTATATCAGTGATTGTTTTATTCGATCTTTTATTACGTTCAAACTAACGCACAAGTATGAATTCATTAGCATGGCGTAGTGTAAAATTATTGATTAATTATCAATTAAACATCAGTCAAAGAATAGGTATGAAGAAACTTCTTATTTCAAATTTCTTTATGGTCTACGTTTAAGCTCACATTTAATATATGTAAATTAATTATTAACAGATATGGTTCTTATCAGCAGTTAAGTAAAAAAAATTGACAAATTAATGGAGGCCTGATACTCGTTGTTCACCTTCAAACATCAAACTGTAACTCCATCTGAAATTTAATGAAGTCTCAATAGACTCGTTTCAGAAAGATCTCAAAGTTAATGGCAATTTATTACCTGAACACGTATTTCAAATACCGGAGCGGCCTACTCAAAAAACACGATCCCAATTAACAGTTAATTAACCAAGTTACCAAAGTATAATCAGTTCCAGCAAGTTTTAAATTTACCAGGAAACGTAACACGATTACCTTCGTACATTCAGATAATTTATTCAAAAGCGTTTTTGCCAATTAAAGTAAATTAATCAATTATTGAGATACGGATCCCTCTAAACTGGCAGGAGTATAAATGATACTAAACTGATCCAATTCTGCATGCTTCATTGGTCAGTGGTCAGTGATCAGTGGTCAGGAAATTCTTACGTAACCCAAGTGGAACGATCCCTTTTCCGGAATCGATACCAGGATCGTCCCTAATGACACGAACTATCCGCTGCCAATGAAACTTAAATCGCTTAATCATCGTTACTGTATTCTTCAACATTCCACCGTCCTCCATTTCATCCAATGCCAAGTCACAAATTAGCAGAAACTTCTAGTTTCTTTCTTTTCCCTTCATTTTACCAAAGTATATGTGGACGACTTTTCAGGTAGATTCTAGGAATAGAGGTCTGATAATAATACCACAGATTAACTATGAATTATCCTCGGGTCAATTAAGTTACATGTTTGGGTTTATTTTTCCACCAAACGTTTGCTTTTGGCACGATGATATTTGCCGATGTACCAGCAAACGTGAACCAACGTGAATTTATAATTATAGAGAAGATGAAATAGTAAGAAAATAATTTTTTATAAGATAAGGTGTTGAAATGTCAGAGATTGTTCCGAGGTTAGAACATAGCTATATAATCTTGAGTGTTCGTGGGTATTCGCGAGTACTCGGTTACCCCCACTGTGCTTCCGTTGCTGTAGGACTGACTCAGCGTTCAACCAATAGACACGGAGGTTTCATCTCTTCCCACTTCGTAGTTAGTGCGCGATAGAAACGGTGGGAACGAGGATTGCACGCAATGAGGGTCTCGATTTGAAATTTATTTCTTGTGGCTATAGAGTTAAAAATTCATAACACGTTTTCCAATATTCCATAAACAATTTCGCTGTATCCAATGAAAACAGAATTAGAAGGACAAAAATGTATCAGCAATTTATTTGTCTTTCATAGACAACCATAACTTTTCTCAATTTCTTCATTTCCTTCTTATTACAAATAAATTACCTACTTTTTATCGTTAATATAATTTTGTCATGAATCAAAATTTCAAATGAACTGGACGGATAAATTTTCGCTCATTGCCCAACAATTAAGTAGAGATCCACCACTTGCAGTTATAGTTCCTTATTTACGACGATCATGCTGCTTACCCTTCTTGTGTTAGGGTTAAAACAGATGCATAAACATAAAGCTACGGCTAGAATGCACTGTTAATAACCAGCAGCGAGTACTCACGTTGCTTCCTTTAGGTTATGCATACACCAAAGCTCGCAATGGTGTCTGGAGGACGACTAAACGAGATGACCAATCTTCTAGAACAATTTTCAACATTTAGCATTAGGTTCTGCTACCAAGAAAGGCAAACTGAATCAAGATGATACATTTTCAAATGTTTAAAAATTACTGTTCTTCCTTAAGAAGAATTTCTTTGATTACAAATGAGTTCAAATTTCTTTCACACCGAGAGCAATATTTTGCATGTAGCAAAAGGTATATTGAAAGTATAAGTATCTTAGACTACTAACAAAAGTTCGTATACTCACTATATATTGTTTTATATTTATCTATAATTAACCGCATTTTACGTTAATAACAGTTACTATGCACTACCTGGTGTTCAAGAATTTGAACTTAGCGCCATCTAAACTTCTATAATTCCACTCGCTCAACGAAGCCGTAACTATAGCAAACTTCATTTTCTCTTCGATTTTTATCTTATAAAATGCGACCGCGATTTATCGATATTCCTTCCTGCGCAAGGAGCTCCATAAGGGTGTATGCCTTGAATGATCTTCATTGGATCGAAGATCATGGGTATTTTGGCAGAAATATCGATGGAGGTCCGTAAATGATCGGGGATACGATAAGTTGCCGTAGAGATACTGGCTCGATTCTGGTTCGTCGAGCAGCCGATTAAAAGGAAGAACTTCACCGAAATTTGCGGCTTAATTTAATTCAAAGGGTAGCCGTACAACGTTGCAACGTCCTTTTTTGGCTCAGAGCATTCGCTTCCAAGAATCCCATGGAGAAATGTCTTCATCGAGTAGCCTAGTGGCAACTGCCGCATCATACTTTTTGCTCATGTTGCCTTGAAAATTCTTTATCGTTCAAGGAATTTATGAACGTTTCTGATTAACAATTTGACTCTAAACGAAGCAAAGATTTGATTTAAGTAAAGTAGAAGATTTCAGTTAATCATAAGGTCTAGCTATTTAGAAACAGAATAGCTGGCCGTTACAGTGTCTGTTTATCTTAATGTAATAGTGCAGTCTTTTCTGCTTCAAGAGAATCAGCAAAAACAATTACCTCGCAATCAGGATTTGAATCAAAGCTACACTTTACTTTCCTTCAATCATTCCAGGTATTTCCTTTATTTGAAAAGGATGAAGATTTCCTCAATAAACTTTTTGCTGCAGCAAATAGCCTTTTGCAGCGAGATCAAAGGCGTATATCAATGATTAAAGAGTATATTCTATACTCCGTCTGAAAATCCTATGCAATCCTTATCACAAAGTTCTTTTCGAATCAAGAATTTTAAAATTTGAGAGATATAAAATTTAAATTATGAATTTAAAAGATGTGTCATTGTAATACTATTCAGCATTCCTTAATAAAATACATCAATCATAACTTTCAAATATAGTCTTCAATTGTTAATCCTGCTTCAACAATATCTTAATATCTACAAAGAATTGTTTCCATTTCTAATTAAATGAAGTAGTGGCCTTCACTATTGTGATTAGAGCAATAGAATCACCCATGACACCTGCAATACAGGTGGCTCACGATTATCCGCGATGAACCCGGTTCAACGTGCGCTTGCGCGCGGGGGAACATCGTGTAGTAACCGGTATAAGGCACACCGTGCACCGGAATTATTAACTGTTATGCAGATGAATCTCGTGCTTCTTCCACGCATAGCAGACAGATCTCAAACTTTTCAGCCTTCATGCCGAAGGCGTTCACTCTATCCGCTCGAGATTCTCCATCATCGACATTGCTGATCAGACTACCGCTGCCGTTGCTACTTTATACAGTAGCCATGGTTGTTCCTCGTGATAACGAGCTGTAAATACGTGTGGGACACAAGCTGAGGAGAGCAATTTCAATTCTTCAAAATTTTCTCATTTTGACTTCTTTCTATCAATGTCTCCAAAAGTTTGATATTTAAATTTTAAATTAAAGAATTTTTAATGAAAGTATTAAATCAACATTCTCTAGTGTCTGAAGATTTTTTATAGTTTTTATGTACTGTTACCTTGGATTTGAATATTTCTATTTAATTTTATTGGTTGATGTTAAGAAGTCAGAAATAATAATGTTTCATAGCTTCACATGTTTCCCAAATTCCTAGGTCAAAATTCTTTCCGTCATCAAAAGACTCTTGAATATCGCGACTGACCTCTCATACACCGGTTTCAAATGTTTGCCGACTTTTCTTCGCACCGACACCTGTCGACCAGCGGAACAGCTGGTACGCACGACCAAATATCCACAGGTACGTCATTGAATCTCGCTACAAACTGACCGCTGCGTTTTCCTCCGTTTCCCGCGTTTATATTTAGCACAGACGCCGTCAGTTTACGACACGCATGGAATTTTTCATCTTGAGGAACTGGTTTCTTTCCGTAGACCAACAGGCATTACAAATCCGCTTCAAACCAATTTTTTAATTTCGTTGATTGTGCCTTGGTTCGCGACATGAACTGTGGATGACTAGATTAGAATTAAATGTTAACAAGTTATTGGTTACATGATATGTGATTGTTAGGGAAACTTTAGTTATGCTACTCTATATGATAAGAAAACAGCAACAGTGATTAAACTAACAATGGAAATAATTTGTGTAGATTTGAGGTTAGATGCAAATGTTGGAATACATATCGAAAGAACGTTCGATATTTTGTACTGATATTAAATATAGAATACTTAATATTAAATACCAGATAAATTAAACAAACGATAATAATAATGAGTATTAAATATTTAATGCTATATCCTTAAAAGAAATTATGGAAAGGTTTTCCCTAATGTAGCAATATTAGTGACGAATATCGAGTAGCATACTAATTTCTTTTATATCTAAACTTTGTAAGAAGTTCTATAAAAATTGTTACCTCATTTTGTCGAACGTGTGAAGTTCTATAATTTTTGAAAATTTATTGCACTGACAAATTGTTCGGAGTAGTTGTTTTTTATTTTAAGATCTGGGATAATGATTGACTATTACTGCAAGGAGTGGAACCTTGTAAAGAATCGTTGCTGCAACTCTTCGTGCACCGGAAACACGCGATCAACAAACCGTTCGAGTCTGTTTACGGAAAGGAGAAGTCCATGAAAGATGGTTTTTACAATATTTCGTGATCATTTTCTGTTCGAACGTCCGGTTTTTAATACCGTGAAATATTGAGCTCAGACAAATTGACGATATAGAACAGCCAGAGATTAATATCCTTCAATATTATGATTTTTCTGCCGATTAACTATTCCACTCTTACTGTTAATGTTCCTAACCTGTACGTTGGGTTCTATCATTACTGAAAATTTCGCTTGGTAATTGCATCTGTATAACTCACAAATTTATTCCTCGAACTGTAGATTTCAACTGCATAAATTAACCATGTTTCTGCATGAGCGGATAGTAGATAAATTTCTGCAATAAACACTCGTTATTATTTTGCACAGTTTCATAATAAATTTGGAATAACTTATCATTATTCGGTAATGTAATAATCCTTAATTGGAATAAATAAATCTAATTAAAATAGTCATAATCATGTTCAAACATTATAAAATATCCGAAGCACAGAAAACATTTTAGTCTAACCTGATAAACATCACAATAGAATTAGTGTCCAATGCTATTAGCAGGTGGCGCAACGGTTAAACTCAAACTACTTAAATCATATGTAGATCTTATCTACATCTTACCAAAATTGGACATTCATTTATAATTTTTGTACTTAAAATAAGCCAGAAATTTTCAAACTAAATTATTCATTATATCTTTAATTTTTTATTCAACTTGTAAATTTTACCAAATTTTTATCCTATTGGACCTAACCTAATCTAACCATCTACGTTTCTTTTAATTACTTCCATCTTTCACTTATTAATGCTGAAAAGATGAAAATAGTGTTGGTAGAAATTTTTCTTTTTAATTCATGAACATCATCAATCCACAGACATGTGCGCGCGTGCGTGTGCTTTCTTTCCCGCGCTTATACGACCCTCCCCCGTTCCCACGAGCATTCTCCTCATTACAACTTCCCGAGGCAGAGGTGCACACGGAACCACGTCGGTTTCTCGAAAGGAACACCGGCAACTTGACCCTCGACTACTTCGTCAATAGTAGCTGCTCGAATACGGCCTGTTTCAATATTTGTAAATCCTGCCCTCTCTTCGTGTCCCTGTTACGTCGACACTCGACAGTTCTCGGCTCTTCACGATACAAACAAGGAGATACGACTTCTTAAACGGGGAAACTTGTTCAAAAGAAATAGAGAGGATTAATCCGTTTTTTACCGATTATTTTTTGGGAAATTCTTATAGTTGGACAATAAAGCTCTTTTACAATTAAGAATTTTTGTTTCGTGATATTGTTACATTTAATATTATGTGTTTATACGTTATATACGTTATGGAACTAAGAAACTGAATTCAGCTAGCCTGAAATGTCAAATGTTTTCTGAAATTATATTATGACGTTAAAAAAAGTAAGAAGAAAAATCTAAAATATCTTCTGTTGAAATACATAAAAAACAATACATATATTTTATATGAGCAATTATGAGATGGATCGTAAAAGAATCACGAACAAAAATCCGAATATATAAAATTTGATTATTTATTAAATGTTTTTCAATATTGAAGAAACAAGAAATTTAAGGTAAATTTCTATTGACAACACAAATATTTCATGCACGGTAATGATCACCTAACGCGAAGTTTCAGTTATCCAAAGATTCTATAGGAGGAGGGATACAACAGATACCTATCACGATCACCATAATTACATCAAACCACTTCTATCTTCCGACGTAATTGCATCGAAACTTCGTATTATATATATGCAATAAATCCCCGTGAACGACGGCGTTCGTGAATTTATCAACTTCTTGTCAAATCATCGTTCATAAACGAAACGTGCTTATCAATTTTATTCATTGAATATTTTCTGTATATCCCTACTCTGTATTTATAGCATCATAAAACATCGAAACATCAATATTTTTATTTCATTTGTTGCATCAAAAGTGATGCACCAATAACGTTAGTAGTTGACAATTAAATTAAACGATATTTCAAAGTTATCCATGCTCTAGATTTTCGCAGATCATACTCCAACACATCTAATCTAATACGCACTTTATCAGAAGGTGTGATCAGAATATTAAATCAGATTTCAGAATCGTGAAAATGATTGTAATATTAATCTAAGAAGACAATATTTTCACCTAGAAATTTCATATAATATGAATTGTAACATATGTGTAAATTCTTAGATAAAATACTTTTTCAAAATATTATTATTGAGATATATATATTTATTATCTATTATGTAGTAAAAATAATAAATATCATTCAATAATATTTTTGGTATAAACAGTTACAATCTTTTGCTTCAACCCTACCATCAGCTAATAAAATTTCCAAAATTATCAGATATTAGTTTTTCAGATTGTCAATTTTTAAATAATCAGTTTAATTTTATACATGCGGTCCATCGATATACCTGATACACCACTATTCTCACTATAAACCTCCAATATCATAAATAAAGCCGTATTATGACTTAACCTCAAACTATAGATTAAGCCGATCTGTACAATCGGATAGAGAATCGAAACAGGCGCTGTAAACAATACGTTTCGCACGCGAACGAAACGTTGCACGAGCCTCAAGGTTCCGACGCGATCGGCAGGAACGAAAAAAGTAGTTGTTAATGGAAGTCGAGTTCCATCGGGCGCGAGCGTACCGGCCAAGAGGATAAGGAAATCCAGTCAGGGGAATTATGCAGATTGTAGGTTGGAATCCATTCGCTGATGGCTTGGACGGGGCATACTCGAACCTACGTGAGTTCAACCACGGCGCAGGACCAACTACCCATCAGTTCTGCCTGTCGGTTTCGTTGCCTCCACCAACAGAACGGTCGTCTTTCTTCTGACTATGCTTTCGTCTTTCCGTCTTTTTCTTGACTATATGTATGGAACGGGATAAGGGAATCGAGATGTTGGTGGAAGAAGCTTGATCATTCCTGTGGAATTACGAAGCTATGAAACGTTACGAAGTACCTAGGGGGGAAGGAGGAAGAGTTAAATTAATGAAATCGCGACGCGTAGCTATTAGTCTGGAATGTTCAAATTGTTCTTGGCTTACAGTCGAGGTTTTATGGTTGAACTTTGAACCTGCCTTTTGCGTTAAAAAAGTGGAATTCTGGCGAAATTCTGACTGCACCTGGCGGAATTTTTTCATGATGAGACGGGTACGTCATATTAGCTGCACGAAGAATATTCAATAAAAATTTACTATGGAATGTGGTACACTTGGATGTACAGTTGAAGTAACAGCTTGAAATCTGTAGTAGAATCATTTGCGTGTAGCATGCTCTGATATCGTTTCCGGTGAAAACGTTTTAAGTTGTTGCAGAAAATTTCAAAATCTTCTGAAAAAAGAAATATTTATAGAAACTTTGTATATATAGTATAACAATTTTACTAACAGTATTTCTAGGAAAGTACGATTTGAAAAAAGCTTTAACATTATAAATTCTTTCCAAATTGTTTTCTATACATTTATAATAACTTGGTGGAATACATTATTGCAATAAATAACCTTAAATTATTGAATTAGTGTCAATGCAAAACTATACCTGGAAGTGTTACACTCGAAAGATTATCTGGATCAATGAGATTATCTGGATACAGACCGGGAAGATCAATTGTATTGTAGTATCGGTGTTCAACTGACGAAACGATACGAGAGAGAGAGGGAGAGAAAGAGAGGAGAGGAAAGGAGAGGAGAGGAGAGGAGAGGAGAGGGAGAGAGAGAGAGGGAGAGAGAGAGAGAGAGAGAGAGAGAGAGAGAGAGAGAGAGAGAGAGAGATTTTCTCAGAGGGGCAGGATGATGGAAATTTGCGCCCAGTGAACCTTGTCCTGGGGCGTTGGATTATTTCTCTATTTTCATTCTTGGAAGATAGCTCTGGCCTCCTCGCGATCCGGTTTACCTATCTCGTCCAATAAATATCGGGACATCTTGTGAAAACTTCTGTACAACCGAGTTGAAATCGTGTACCCGACGGATTTCGCCGGCGATCGATCGATTTCCATGGTTTATCCTAATGGATAGCTGTCACTAAACAGTTAAGAATTCTATGTTTGAATGGATGTTATTTCTATTGATAGAAATTGATGATTGTACCATGTACTTGAATAGTCCGAAGATACATATACAAACATACAGACATATATTTCAATGAAAGAACTGTAATCGTTCAACTAGAACCTAACCTAGATATACAAACGTTGTCTGCAATTATTCAAAATCATGAATTATGCCAAACAATAAGAATAACAGACGAATATCTGTAAAATAAAAAACACGTGTTATTAAGTATATAAATAATAACAAAGAAGACCTAACTTCAAATTTTTATCACAACATTCACGTATTATGTTTAGAAAGAATTATTCAAAGGATTTCATCGGATTGTACGATAGGGTATTTACTTGCCACTGAGTTATCCTTCTGGTAATCGAGGGGACCGGGTCACATACTGCAAGAAGCTCGAGAAAACGACAATGACGGCATCAACCTGATCGCTGCTTGTCTTTTGACGCGTTTGAGAAATCGCGAGCTCGAGCATGCGCACCAGAGAAATCGGGAATTCAGGTAGTGGCCGGACGAGAAGAACCGAGTGTAGCTTGGTCGCTCGCGGGAAAGGCTCGACGGGGAACGAACAAGTCGAGCGGAGCTGTAATTTAGAGAAAAACGTTCCCCGGAGCCGCGGGGCCCTACTTTTCGTGCGCATCGACCCGCCTACCTGGCCTCTATTACCACGCTCGTTCCGGATAGCGATGGGCTTAACACGAATTCGAATTATTTTCAATGTACCACCACGGTTTTAAACTATTTCAAACGTCAGTTATAATTTGGTCCTCAATTATAATGAGACACTAAAAGCAAAAATTTTAATCACCGTATGAAACTGAGTTATATTTTATACATATGATAATTTTCTAAACCATTGATTATATTAAATTCTTTCTAATACATAAAAGACCAATTCTATCACATTTACAATGAGACTGTTAATTGCAATATAATATAATATACATAGGTATATTATTAATTATAAATAATAATATTAATAATCATTAATAATTATCCATATAATGATTAACCTCGTATTAAGATTTTAATATAGTATCATCCACCAATATAGTGTTGCATACCTTTCATTCACTTGCAACGTAAATGTGATAACAAGTGGAACTATTAAATTGTTCGACAGCAGTAGAGGAACCAACCAAAAGCCCATCACTAGATTACAACCTGTGCATCAGTGGAACTGCCTACGTCTCTTACCCCCTCCACAACAGTCATTCTCCTCCCTGCGCCCCACACCAGCGCGTCATTTCTTCGGGTACGCACTTAAAGGCTCGCGCTCGAACCGCCTTTTGCGCGCAGATTCATCACGGCGGTAGCCTCGAATCGCGTTTGTGACTGTCCTTGGGACTTTCTTCTTAGAAAGATATTTATTCGGGAGCACGATTACAGCTCCTATGTTGGAATTATGGGCAATCAATTAACGTGACTTCGAGGAATTGTCTTTCGGACGGGACAAAAATCAAAGATGAAGAGGTTAAGATTTCATTAAGATTTACCCTTCGTGCATTTTCCATCTTAGACATTGTTTTCTTCGTGTTTCAGGTTACGTTGCATGAAATATAGGTTATGTTTGCAGAGATGTTCAAGGGTGTAGCAGAATTCAAATGTATTATAAGAGATAAGTTTATCACTGTAAAACGATGAACATTAGGATAAAGATAACGAATAGACGATGTGAATAGTATTTATGAAAATTATGATTATGGTATCTAAATTTTTTAATACAAGTTAATTTTGTTTTACCTTCATGAATGACAAACGTTTTCAGGAATAAATAGTTACTCTTTTTATGTAGGATAATGATTTACGGCAACACTCGAGGCCTACTGCGATTACACTTCACCAATATACTTCGCTAAGTCGAACGAATGGATTGAGGCGATAACCTCGAGACGTGTTTACGCCTGTCCTTGAGGGGATACTTTCTTCTCGTTTTGCTTTTTCCCAGAACAAAAAAAAAAAAAAACAGCCGAGTTATTCACAGACAGTGATTGCATGTGTATAGTTGAAATTATAGAGGGCGGGTTGATCGGGATGATCGATTTCAGAAATTGTCTCTCAGGATGGAAAATTAATAAATGATTCTTGATCACATGTAAGGAGTTATGGTTACTCTGGTAATCATATCTCTCAGCATTGTGCATGGTTACCTTCTCTAAAAACTGATTTACACGCTTAGACAATTTTCTTTGAACAATTTCTATTTCCAAATACTGATTGTGAGTAGAGATCATAGTAATTATTTAAAACAAGTATTTGAATATGTAAATGATGGTGAAACACTCGTGAAACTTTTGTTTTAAATCAGAAAATGTTTCGTAATAAGAGTGTTTCTAACAATCAAATGCCAAAATAAAGTAATCGAGGAAATTTGGTGAAAAATAGAATAATTTTATTTTGGAGAAATTAAACAAGCTAAGAATTCTCCAATATAAGTTATGCAATATAATATAAGAGTAGAACAGTCCCGCAACAAAAAGTATTCTAAGTACTGTTGATATTTAAATATAGCATATATGCTGGTGATATATGTAAATAAAACAACGTGTTAAAATATCATATATTATGAGGGTGTAGGTAGATGTAAATCTATCCAATTGGACAGACATAAATCTGTACTCGGGAGAAAACGAAACAACCAAATAAATGGGATAGTGATGTTAAATCCTGTTCACACTGGCGTAACACGTTTGTCACCCACGCCGCCTTTCAAGATCACTATCACAGCATCATTGTCAACGGTGTGCTTGGGTCCCAAGTTTGGAGCGCTACTGATGATGTTAACAAGCCGTGCAATCTGAACGATTATTTCCATGAAGCAAAGTGGCAAGAAAAAAAAAGGAATCATAAGCCGACAAAGACTATTTTTCATCTTTGCAGTTGTTACCAAGAAACTCCTACTATTTTCAAATACTATTTTCTATCGACAATCAACTTGAAAAATTTTTATGAAATAAATAGCAATTTTTGCCACTATTCAATTAATTTTACGTACTTCATCTGAATGCAACTTCGAAAATTTGTTACAAATATTTCTGTTTAACAGAAGAAAAACTCTAAATTACTGGAATATACGAAGAAAGATACAAATTTTTTCTGTACCTCTTTCTTCCCCTATAGTACAAAAATCCTATGATTTATTCCAGCACTCAAATTATCCACGCCATCAAATTCCAAATCAACTTTTCCTTCCCTCGATGCGCTCTGGATGAAAAATCCAATTTCACCATAATCTAAAAACGCGTTTATCCTGCTCAAGGTACGAATGTATTCTTCTTCAAAGTTACCGATCAGTTAGTCGTTTCGGCGCCCTACAAAGAAACGTCATAGGTAAAAAATATGAAAAAGGGTGGCAGCATGCTGAAGCGGACCTGTAGGAACCTAAATTCGTCATAGGAACTGTGACAGATTTACCTTATTCTGCTAGCAGTTGGGTAAAAGAGACGGAAAGACTCGAGAACGTTAGCAGTCAACGACAGCAGCGTGGAAGACGCGAGAATGGGGTGCGAAAATGTCGAGACATCTGCTACCTCCTAGCTACCTCCTCTGGAAATTATTAATCCCGTCAAAAATACTAAATCATATCCCCCGCTGTTGCACACTGACTGTCTAAGGAAAGAGGGGGCAAGAGGATAGAGGAGGTGAAAGTAAAGAGTAGCTGTGACAACAGCGACGTACGTCGCTGCTGACCTTGATTTAGGGTCGCAGAAACCCTTCCCCAAAGATCGCGCCAGGTATTTATGACTCGCAGGAACTGGTTGCCGCCGTGAACTTTGGTCACATCTGCGGCTGAAAGGATTCTCCCCCGGGGGCGCGGGAAGAAATCGAAAATATTCATGTTTCAGCACGTCTACGGTTGGCTGCTGGCGTTGGTTGTCCATTCTTTGAGTGGACGTTGGGTTGATGTTATTAGGATTGGAATAAAAGATGTTTAAACCTAAAAGGTAGCAGAGGGATTAATTAACTTTTGTTAATTATTCGTGATACGATGAGGAATAAATAGAATAATCATTGTGTAAAATGAGTGATTGCAACAGAAAGACAATGATCTTACCAATTTTACTTAACACGTGATGTGTTAATTAAACAACATTGGTTAATTCTGCTATCGTTTCCTTTTGTTTGACATTAATTTCGGCTTTCAGTAAAAGTATAGTATATTTTCTTGAAATATGTACTGGCTTATAAAATTTCCTTGTAACAGTTAAAATGTAACTGACATACATTGTACAAACATAGTCCAGTTCAAATATATAAAATGCTTACATAAAAGTCCTATATAAAAGAGGTTTACATTGATGCTTAATTAGAATAATATAGAGAATAAATAAAATAAATTTACACTTGTTCTGAATTCTAGAATACCTTGTAGCAGAATACAAAGAAAAAAAGATATCCAAAATTTAAGTACCTTCCACAATGGCTTCATTTGTCATTTTTAGTAATGGTAATCATGAATGACTTCAAGCTGGGTTGAATAAATAGATGGTTTAAATAATGGCTGATATAAATTATTGCGACTTCGTTAAAAATTGTTTTCCAAGAAAATGTATACCTCTGTATTTTAATAAGCAGACATGTTTTCGAGTATCCTTGGCAAGATTCTGCGAACTGAGGCAATAAATAAAATGTAACATGTAGATAAGTACCTGAGTAAATACACGCAGTTGAATAAATCATTAAATCCAGTCAAAAAAAGCTGAATAAGTAGTTTTAAGAAGCAAAATAACAACCCCACAAATCAGCCACTTTGTATTGAAACCAAACAAGAATTATATATTTTATAATCTGTCATAATTAAAATTCAAATCCACTTTTTAGGTTACGTTTACTAATGTCCGAGGCACAGAATTCCAAGTCTCACTATATGCCGAGACGAAATAAGAACAGCCCATCTAACGGACATATTTCATTTTCTTCCATGTCATAATGCTCGTCCTGCAATCGGACCCTTTTATACCCAGCCGTGACATCTAGTGGCGACCGTCGGGATTTGAAACAAAAATAATGGGAATTAATCAAAATTTCTTGCGTCATGGGTCTTCCTGACCCTTTTTCTGTTCGAATCACGCATACCAGAAAAATATGACACGAGGTGAACTTTTCCCCTTCCAATGTACGTAGGTACAGACACCCAGAGAAAATATAGCTCTTAATGAATCGTCTCGTGCAGTGACCTCATCTCGTTCGGTAATGGAATTTCAAAACACGGCTACACCGGTTCTCATTCTCTCCTCCCATTTATCTCCCACGAATAGCGAGAATCTTCCACCAACCGGAACGCATGCCTTTACGCGACCACACGAGTATTTTTTGTTAGGCACAAATTGCATTTTTTAATCCCCCTACAGCAATACGCGTTCCGAATTACACGCGTGCTCGTCGCATCACGTTACATTTTTACGGTCGGTAATTGGATGTGGCGCCCTCTGTGCGACAGAGACGAAAGTAAATAAACTTTGCTGGCCAATGAATTTAATTGAACGTGAAACGAACGTGTGGAGATGTTGACTAAAGAAGCAGCGAGACGTGAAACGTTAGTTCGAATCCAGGTACGTAAATCAATTTCAAACAGTAAGCTGAGGAGACTATAAGTAGCGTACTTAATTCTTATTCACTCTAAGCAGGTGTAATTACAGCTGTTCCATAGAAACGAGCGGAAGATTTATTAAGTTACCGAAGGAAGCCACGCTTTCAGTGACTATATATTATCTTGGCAATAAACAAGGATGGACTAAGTATCGCATTGTACGAACCATGGCGTTTATAATTGGTATAATTCAATTGCCGATCAAACGGTACGCTTGAAATTCTGCGTTCGAATAACATAACCTATCGCAATTCGTTTCATGGTCACCAATCATCTGATAAGCCTTAAGCAGCGGTAAGAACGCAAAAAGTAGCATAACAATTCATTTCTAACAATTTCAGATCGAGTTAGTAAGCCGGTCACGAACGAATCATGAAAACCTGGTATTCCGAAACGCAGCGTTGAAGAGACGGTCCGTTTATGATTGCTACGACTCCCAGGGTGGTCGTTTAACGAACGGACTAACGGGGATATCCCCACCACTTCGTCCGTATACAGGATTCGCCGGTACCGAAGGTTGGACGGGAGAGGCCGTCTCGCTTAGCGCGCTTAATTCGGTCGTACCGCAAGATATATTAATTAACGATGGCTCGACTTGCAACCCAATTTAGAAACAAGCACCTTGTTTGCATACAAAGGAGCGTCATAGAGCGAGTTCGCACCCTCGATTCCGCACCGATATAAATGGCGTTCGCTGGAGAGTACCACTCTGCAAGTGGCGGGAGTGATGGTAAAAGAGACGAGCGAAATACTGGTAGCTGGTATATACCAGAGGAAGTATATAAAAGTGGGACAGAAACGGAAGAATGAAAAAGAATAGGTTAAAAGCAGAGAAGAGAAGAAGGATAAAAAGGTATCAGAAATGCAGAATGGAAAAGTGGAGGGAGGCGGGAGAGCAGCGAAGAGTAAGAAAATGGCGGAAATGAAGGGAAAAAGGAAGACAAGTGAGATAGCGAGTGAAAAAAAGTAGGGACTAGAAAGTAACAGGCAGAAGAGGGTAAAAGAGAAAGATTGAGGGCCACGGAGGAGAGAGGAGGGGATATACTGAATGGGACTCGTTAAAACGCGTACCGAGTGTTTAAGGAAGACTCTTACTGTTGACTATGTACTTGAGATGCACTTGTGTGCAAACCTCGAGAGTGGATGCACGAGTGAGTGGATGCTTCTTTGCTGCTGAGTTCGCGTTTTCGAGCTCGCAAATATCATCTACTTCTTGGTACCAGACTTCCTGAATTTAATTAAGAGTTTGAATGGATAACGCCAGGTTAACGTTTCTTGTCGGACCCTGTTTAATCTCCCGATGTGTTAGGAACCTTATTGGAAATTAAACGTCTTATAAAATGTCGAAACTTTATAATGTTATCGACTATCGATGAAAGAGGAAACATGTGAAGTACAAAATCTAATTCGCTGTCTTCGATATTATTTGAAACAAAGATTAATAACCCAAACGAGAGAACATTGCACCTCAATCGATAAGTGTGCGAGGAAGTGAATGAAGACTCAGTCGATAACGTTGTACAGCTAGAATTCGATGAAATGTGAATCCTACGATAAAATTTTTTCGATGATCCCAAGAGAATTCTATTATGAAAATGCGGTAAATATACGGCCAGACGAGAAAGTCTTTATTACAAGCTGCTACAGAAACTTTTGCATAATTCACGTAATTTTATTCATAAAAGCGAACATCAGCTTTATCCGTGTCGTTACTTATGCATTCAGCAAGAGAAAGTGAAAAGGACTTTACCGAAAGCGACAAAAGCTATGTAAAATGAAGAAATATGTTTCGAACTCGCAAATTAGATAATCCAAAATTAAAAAGAAGGAAATACTTATACACAGACTACAAAATCAGTATGAAGAAGTTCCAGTAAATAAAAATACAATTGCTATTCAATAAATAATCAGAAAAAACATTTAACAAATATTATTAAGAAAAAACGAAGAAAAGATATTCGAAAGTAAATGCTACATTGTAATAGAAAATGTACGATCCTTTCTATTTAATGAGAAAACGACACCTACAAATTTCACGGTCAACCGGGTTGCATACTGCAAGGAATTACTCACCAATCAAAGACTTTATAGGTTGTTATATGAATTAAAAAAATTTTTGAATTAACACATTTTTTATAATATTAACTATCATAACAAAACAATAATTTAAAAAACCAATAATTATTTTACAAAGAGATTCACTTTGTTCCAGGTGCTGATAAAAATACTTTTATTTTTCATAAATAAAATAAAGGAATTTCTGAGTTAATCTACTTAATACCAAATCCATGAATAATTGGTGCGTGTTAAAGCGTGGTATAGGCCTATGTACATCAATTTTGAACTTCCCATACGCAGAGCAGCACACACGCACAGAATTCCTACGCAAAGGGGTGTGTTTAACTCAATTTTCGCGTCGAAGGGGCACGCTTCGATTCAAACGCAACCTCTTCAATTTATAGCACGTTGTCGTCTCCCACGGGGCAAGGGAAATTTCCGCCATGGCCTTGGCTCAATTTCCGCCCAAGCTGCACCCTCAATTTCAGATAACACCGCAACTTGTTCGCCACATATCCTGTCCACGGTAGGATTTAAAGAATCTTTCTTTTTTTGCAAAATAGCAATGGAAGTATAAGTATATTTTTTCATATATGAAGATAATAATTTCTGAATATCAGATTTAAACGTATTTAGAATAATAAATAATTTTTTGCAAATTTCTTATATGACAAAAACAATTCTTTCTATTTTCAGGTTCAAAGTACTACAAGCTACAATACTGTATCTTCGCAGTATTTTCGTTGGGTTCAAACAGCAGCCCCCGAAAGGATGCAACTCGTTCAGTCGCAATACCAGTCGGTGTACCTTTTCAAATCGGTCAGGCGTCGCAGTAAACACACGTTCCAAATCTATGCGAAATATACCGTATAGCATGATCGAATAATCTTTCACAAAATACAGAATCAAAAATTTTGCTTAATCTAATAAAAAAGATAGAAAACTATGAACGTAATATTCAATTGATTTGTCTAACATATAAATCTGTACAATTTTCACGATATAAACCGCATGTTTCTACTAAATTATCTCACATTCGTCGTCCTTTTCAGAACCATGTAACCACGAAGACCACGTGATCACGTGAGCGAGGCGCAGTGCGTAATCGTCAGACCCGTGACGCAAGAGGTTATATTCGATAACCACGACAGTTTTCTACACATCGACGCGATCAATGAAGGACACATATATCAGACGGAAATTTCGCGGAAGTGGAAGCTAGAGCTCCCGTATATACCACTGTTCTCCTCAATCTGTCTCACCGGTGGCGTTATAGTTCAGTTTACGCTCCAGGCGGCTTCGAGCCTACCTAACCTATAATAGAGGGGACGTTGAGCATTTAGCTTATCACGGTCGACTATCTACCGGTGGCATACGTCTCCGTTAGAGCTTTTCGCCCCTCCAGACCGAGCCTGTACGCGAGCACGTGGGGTACAGGGATGGTAGAGGCTCTTATAAATCAGCCGGTGGTCTGCCTCCGGCGGTTGAATTTAAGCTGAAGTGTTATCGCGGGCCTGGAGGTGAGACTGGACCAGAGATAAGCCTTGTACACGACGAATTAGTGGCACACCTGGATGGGGGAACTGCTTGCCCGACGCGTGGATCTCTAGTGGAGGGGGAGAAGGGATAGAATGGGAGGGGTTTTCAGTGAAATTTGGGGACACTTGTGAAAGTTTGGGAAGACTGATGATTTTAAGGCTACTGCGGGGGTGGTTTAATGGTTTTTGGAGGATATGAGAGATGTGATCTATATTGGTTATTTTATAGCCTTGGGGTGCTTTTAAATTGCTAATAAAATATACTAAAAAAGGGGGATTTTTTGAACGAACAGAAATCGCGTGAATGAGTTTTGAATTGAGAGGTAGACGAAGCAGTTTGAACTTAAATAGGTTTAATAGAGGGGGCGCTTTTGATGATAAGTAAGGACTACCGTAAAACAAAGGAATTGTTAGGAACGGTAGGTACAGGACTACTCTTTAATTATTATTGAGATAATGCTCGACGTATACTGAGAAGAGCTCGTAATGAAAGTTACCATCCATATTTAAGAAAGAAGAGGTTATGGTTTGTATTTAAGTCGTTTAATAACAAATGATTTTATGATCCCAGTATAGTCAATGATCCCAATAAAATCAATGTTTCCAAAAAATATTTTATCGTGAAAAAGGAAATTTAGTAGAAATCCCATCGCTTAAGCAGTCACATTAAATTTCACTGAGTATAAATACCTAACCTATCTTCCAAAGGGTTAGACCACCCATAGTTAGAATCTTCTTTAAAATCATTAAATAACATCCAAGGGAGATAACTATTATTCACCAAATTCTCACAATAGTCTAACCTTTTCTATGCATTAGCACGTGTGACGAACACATCCCATTAGTTAGAGCATCTCCCAGTACAAACGAAGTATAATAACTTGTATAGATTTATGACCAGTCGTCAAATGTACTCACTAGTAATTGACCTTTTCCCTGAAAACTGTATCGTAACACGTAAAATTCACCCCTGATATGCGAAAAGGTGCGGCTAGCTTGTCTCTTTTCTTGTTGTCTGCCTCTCCTCTGCCATTGAATAGCAACTGCTTACGAGTTGATACCTAAAATACGAGCAATATATTCTATATACAACGGAAGTGGTTCGACGAATCGATCGATCAATGTAGGAAAAAAGGAAGAGGGAGAAAGAAAGGGAAAGTGGGAGACATATATATATATATATATATATATAGAGAGAGAGAGAGAGAGAGCTAGTTTTATGGCGTGGCGTGCAGATGGAACCTTGGAATCTGTGAACCATAAAGACGATGCCCAGTATCGATTTACGATGAGAAAAGAGGCACAGTCGACATCGATTGTAAATCATACGGCTCTCGATGCCGACCAGTTCACGAATCTATAATCTTCTCTCGATTGATACAGTGATCCTAAATAAAAGGCTTCCCGAGACAGTGTCTCAAACGATGTTTCGCGAACAGTCGGTAATAATCAATAAGGTGATACTATTATTCCAGCCGGTATAAAGATGTAAGTTTCCACAAGAATTTTATTCATTTCTTTTGCAGATAATCTCTCTTCTTTTAATCCTTTTAAATCTTTTTGAGTAAAACTATCGATAACAAAATCTAGATTTAAAAAGAAGAATCATAACGGTTTATTTTATTCTTACAATTCAGGTGTCAATTTAAAGCTAAACCACTGCGATCGAAATTTCATTTGCTCGTGAGGAAGAAGAAATATGATCGACATTAGAATAATAATGAAATAGATGGAACGAAATTCGAGATTTAGGTGTGACGTGTAAGTATGTAACTTTCGAGACAGATGGCGTTACTGACGATTTATTCCTCAATGTGTTTCATTAGTTTACGATTGTGACGGTTATTAAAATTTGTGGCGATTAAAATGTAAGGTTAAAAGGAAGATTCGTGAGACAAAAGTGGAGAGAAAAGAAGGACGATGGTAAATCCAGATTTAATAGAGAGTTCTCGTATGAACGTCCTTCCATATCGCTCACAGACCGGTAACCTCGAGACCTGACGTCGGCATATTGCATTATCGCTCGACTTATGGGATCCTATATTCAATATGATGTTGCTAGGGCCGAGAAAGAGGCCAGAGGGATCGCGCGAGAAGCATATTTCAAAAATGAGGGTAGTCCAGCCAGGACGACCGTTCAGAGTTATATGTTATGCGAGATGACGCGAAAAGTCGGAGACCAAAGAGGTTAGGTTCTGTACGGAATGATTTGAGAAGGCAAGCAAAACTCGAAAAATTGAAAATCTAGCTTATTTTAGTTCAATAATAACAAATTTTGTTATTATTAAAACACTAATTAAATCATAATTTAATACAACTAACAAAAAGAAGATAATTATTTCTGAAAATTCATTAACGATTATTTTTTAACTAATTATACGATTTTTCATTACGTATAGAAAATGCTACTTAGTTAACAAAAATTAATAGATGGAAATGGTATGACGTAAATTAGATACAAACTACTCAGCCAAAAATATGGTGACTTTTTTCTAATATTTTCGAAATTTCAGATAATTGCTTTTTAGGAAGGATCGATGTAAGTGACTGACTTATCTTATGAGATAACTGGACTCCAGTGGCTGTGTATACAATTAAACTGGTAAAATTTGTTTCGCAGTTGCGAAAAACACAAATCAACCGCCAATCCCGGTAATTACACATTCCCCGTGGAAAACGCAAAGCCCAGAAAACCCATCGAATTAGTCCACCTTCGAAATCACCCTCCTCATCGCTCTTTATTACCCAAATACATATCAACAGCCACCCCTTCCGTCAGTGGACAAAGCAGCGTCTATTAACAATATCCCCAGGACCATTTAACTAAGCGAGGGATGTTTCGAATCTCAACTTTCCCAGGTATCAATTCCCTAAATCTTAATATATCACATAGATACGCTTTTCTCTTCACCGTAAAGCAAAACTAGATTCAAAAAATATAATTATAACGAAGGAATAATTTCAGCAGTGATAAAATATTTCTAAGGTAATGTATAAACAGCAAATACCCATGAGTCATTAGGTACATAAGCTTACTCCTTCACCACAAATTTCTCACAACAATGTTTACCCAGTAACAACCCAATCCCTAAATGATATTTTCCACTCCTACTCCCATCTTTTCATCCAAGAAATCTAACAAACCCCTAACAAAAAAATCAACAACAGCTTCTTCTCGATCATATCCAACGAGGGTGAATTCAACAGAGAGTCCCTTCGCATTATGGTCAACACGCTTGCTATAATAAAACTATTCCCGTTGCAGCTCACGAGACGCAGACGCAACTAGCAGAAGGGATAGAAAGGGGCGAATCCCATGGGACATAAATGCCGACAGGGTGTTTCTTTGGACCATGGCCGGCTTCGTAGATTCAATCACGACCCTTCCTGTACCAAGAAAACTCGCGGTCTGAATACCAAGCAGACCTTTCGTCCACGGTATTAGAGCGTCTCGGCGTCTTTGATCGTGACACGAATTTTTTGGCAGAATTCACCTTTTCTTAGTCCTACGCCCCAAACCTACCCCTTACGGTGAGACTCTGTCTATCATCTACCAAGGAAGAAAGGAGTGGGGTAAGTTTCAACGGAAACAAGGCAACCTCAACGAGGGATACCATTATAGACGTCAACTGCCTGCGAGAAACAATAATGCGACGCTCGTAAAGAAACGGTAAAAGAGAGAGAGAGAGAGAGAGAGAAGGTTTATTCAGGACATAAAATTAAGTTATGGCCGACCATCGAGGATTAACGATTTCGCCGTGGTCTCTATTTGCCTGTATATTTTAGGATTGTTTACTCGGAACTCCGTTCCCACGGTTTCGGCCTCTTCTTTTATCTCACTGGAATTAGTGACAGTACGATCAGTATAGTCTCGACGAATTGGAGCCACGAGAGAACATAAATGGTGAAACAGGTGAAGGGATTGCAAAGCGTATGGTACTTCGTTAATTTATTATTATTCCCTGCACGGATAAGACGCTATGAGGATGGGAGATTAGTTCCTTGAGGCCTGCTAATGCTATTTAGTGGAATTGATAACGAGGGTATACCTAAATGGAGGTATTAGTAAATCATTTGAGATAATAAATTATTATACAAATATACGAGGGTATGAATATGCTTAGGCAGATTCATCTAGTATTATGTAGGAAATACAATCAGAAAAATTTAAAAGGAAGGAATATATTAAAATGAAATATTAAACAAATGATATTCTTTTTAACTAACTACAAGGAATTTTCTGATTTTTGTAGGTTTACAGGGATTGGAATGGAGACTACTGTTAAGCTCTCTGCAATGTACCCCTTCTCGTCATCACGATACAAGTTCTCTCTCTGCCCATCCTATAGCGAAGTCTCATTGTAACTATCGTCTTGGAATCAAGCTTCCGTCTCTGAATCGAGCTTCATCGTGGTCGACGTCGTGTACGCCAGACAAATACCTCAGACAAATAGAAAGCGGATCTTTGTTCTCGGAAGCGTAGAAAGCCAACCACCCGCGGTGCAATCTGCACCTGCAGCTCGGCAACCCGAAGTACATGGCTGTCGGCTGGCACGATTGGTTGCTGACATTAAGCCTCGCTGAGTAGGAATGGGACCAAATGTATAGCGTGCCAAGTATTC
The DNA here is from genome assembly GCF_001483705.2 of Eufriesea mexicana. Classification (NCBI taxonomy): domain Eukaryota; kingdom Metazoa; phylum Arthropoda; class Insecta; order Hymenoptera; family Apidae; genus Eufriesea; species Eufriesea mexicana. The sequence goes on along the minus strand of NW_016908738.1, from coordinate 1,163,590 downwards.
AAACGTTGCAACATACAGAACGATTCAAAACACGTATACACTACAAAACAATGAATCTTCGAAATTTATAAAGAGTAATACGTTTTATTAAATATTACCCTTCATATATCAATGTTAAATTTCCATAATCTTCATGTTATATATTATAATTACACATTTTACGTGAAATACTAAATGTAGAGACGACATTAAATTCTCTCACCCTATATTACTTAATAAAAATGACGAATTCAATGTGTATAAGGGATATTTTCATTTTCGATCCTATTTCACATAGTCCAAACATCTTTAGCAAATTTATCGTGATTCGGAAATAAATAAATCACGATACCGCACAGATTTTTCTGAAACCATTGTCCCTCCTAAACGATCCAAATTTTCCCATCAAAATTCCATCGCCCGTCCATAAAAACCTGATACCACCGAAGGCCACGAAAAGTCACTAGACCCAATGACGAAGCAAGTCGTCCCTGTAGGATCGTTTTATTGCCGGAACGCGGCGTGTCTCCGGCTTGGATCGTCTCGTCCGATCATTTTTCTCAAGTAGACGTCCCCCTGGAAGCTACGTCCGCGATCATCCCCTTGTCCCATTGGCCAGGTACTTGGTATTCAGTCGACAGCGTGCCATCGAAACTCGAGCGGCCTCCGCGAGAGCGAATCTTCGACATGGCCTCGGGAAAACTGTTCGTCTTGTTCGGTCCGCAGTCTCTTTCACTTCGCCTTCCTCGTTCTTTTTATGTCCGTGGAAAGAAAGGAATAAGTGAGAGAGGAGAGAGAATGGGAGCGTGCGGTAAGAACGAAATCGATTCCACCATTGTGTGCTCGTATCTTCAGCATGAATTTCCTTTTCTCCTTCTCTTTTTTATACTGGTGGTTTTACTTTTATACCATTTTTTTCTAGATCTCCAGTAGGGACATACTTTAGATTTAAAATTATCGGTATTCGTGAAACTTGAAAAAAGATGAAATTTGAGGTTAGTTTCATGTAGAGGTGGAAAGTATATCGAATTATTACAGATTTTGCTAATATCGTTTTTAAGAATAATTTTTTTACGTACCTCGATAACTATAAACTGATAGATTAATTCATAAATCATTGATTATGCATTCGTTAATAGCTATCTATTTCTTTCTCACATTTAAGCCTAAAAGTTTCTGACAACACTCTATTTACAAAATGTAACGATTCCTTTGCTTTTATGTTCGACTGCAACAGGCTTACTACATCGCTACATGAACCGAAATTCATATTTCCCGAATAATTTCCGAAACCATATTCCCTTCATTTCTCCCATTTGTTCATAAACAGCTTGTTAGCCTAAGACAAAATTAATATTAAGCGTAACTGCGAGAGTAGGGTGAATAAACACGCTCGCAGGACTCGAGTAAAACGCATTATATTAGACCCGGGCAAACGTCCAATGTGCGCGAACGAGACATTAGTTTGCCACGCAAAGGATTATGGCCACGTTGTATCTCCCTGTTAATCCTGATTTAGGGATTCCGGTGTGTACGCCACCTAACCTATCCGTCGCGAATTAAGACGCTGGAAACGTGACTGTTTCGTCGTTCTGACGCAACTTAAATCAAACTTACGGATTAAGTTTCGACATCCCCTTTCTGTGCTCTCCATCTGCTGGCAGCTGATGGTTAGGAGGCGAAAAAGCCACGTAGAATGAACATAATATGTAGTATATTGTTTGGAATGGGAGAGGTTCTCGTGGAGTTGAAATTCCTTCTGAGAGAGGTTATAATGTCACAAAATTATCTTCTTTTTCTTATTTTATTCGATCCGTGAGCGAAAAGTGAGCTGTGAGAAACGAAGAAGAGGTAAATAAGTATACAAGAATAAAGAGTCAAAGAGAGAGATTATAAAGTAAGAAAAATATTGACAGTGTGAAAGTCATGGAACAGATATTTGAACATACAGTTCAGAAATGTATCAAAACATGTAAGGAAAATTAAATTTCAAGTTCTATGATGTATTCAAGATTGAAATAAGATAGAAAAATATAAATAAGGTTAGAAATATACCCACGTAATTAATACTTTAGAGAACTATTTTCAACTTCAGTTTAGTCTACAACAGTGTAATTAATAGACAAATTCCTCAAAGAATTAAAACGGGAGGCCATCTTCCGTTATCCAAAGTCGCAAGCACTTGCATCAGTACTAAAATCTGCAACTAATCTCACTCTCCTAAACTCTAGCCATTCATGAATAACTAACCTCTCTAATTCACTTCATCTCGCACCAAATTCAATTTCTCAACTTTCTCAACTCTCCCTTGTACAGGAAGATATAGTGAACCTCCAGCTTTTCATGCGGATGCGTCTCGCACGGCGAAGATGTTGACACGAAACGGCCGAAAGGCCTTTCGCTAGACCTGCAGAGGGTTAACCCGGTTGACAAGGGTAAAGTAATTGACACTGACACCGGAACGGCTGACCGAGGAGCGAGTACAAGCGGAACATCCGGTGGAATTATAGGATTATATTAATACGCTCGTTTCACTGACTCTAGCCGCCATTTGCAGTTACCAGGCTTCTTCAGTACGCCGTAAGTAAACTCTCTTATTAGCGACACTGTAGATCTTCGAAGCGGGATATTCAAAATGGTTACCTAATCTATAAATCCAATTAAAAATTTTAGCGCTGGAAATACCGAGCCATGTATAAGGTATGGTTAAGTATATTATAATAATTTTTAATTAAGGCAATTATTTAATCAATGACTATTTAGTATACTTAATATAATATCAAACGAATGGATCAAATTATCAAGGGAATACAAATTTTTAAAAACTCTTTCTCCGAAAATGACAGTTTTTGGAAATTATTTTATATTAGTACAAAAATTCTACAGTAACTGTACTAGAAATATAGGTATAATTATTTTCTGGAATGCAGAAGAGTGCCACTATGTCTAACAAGTGTAAATGACGACTGAGTGCGACCGTTTGCACACGAACAGTAGGGTGAATTCTTGAGGGTGAACAAAGCATTTAGAGCGAACATTTTTAACGAGACTTCAAAGAATTCATTCACTGTGATTGTTATGAGAATTTTTCTCAAAAATATTTAAATAGAATAGTTTGTATAATTCATCTTATTAAAGCCTCATAGATGGACAAAAATTTAATTAAACTCTTATAGAGAATATACTATGTATATTCCAACCATTTACTATCTTCAACACTCTGCCAAAGAAAAAGAAAAAATGTAGTATTATTTATAATTTATTTCCTTTTTTAATGTAAGCCAAAATTTTGTATCCTTATGAAACCTAGAAACCAATAAGCAGTTCAATAATACAAGAGTATAATAAAAGAGAAAATAAAAATTAGACTGTGTTAGAAATGTAATCTATCTTCAACTAATTATTGATAATTAAGACTCCAAAGAAAAGTCTTAAAAATTTCAAATTAATTTTCAGAGTTATTTCATAATAGACACACTATACATGCATTAAACTCCCTTGCAAGGCACTCTAATCAAATTCTCGAGGGAGCAGATGGTATCAGACTCTTCCATCATGAAATTTACCCATCCAAAACGATAGAAAAATTACCTGATGTTCGCGAATCGTATTCGAGAGTGCTGCACGTTGATCATGTGCCACCTGACACGCTCGCCTGTGTAAAACTGAGTGTGAGACAGACGTCTCATCTTTCCACGTTCCACAATACTCGAAACGTTTAAAAAATTCAATATTCACTCTGAACAATAGCACAAAAGGAAGTATAACATGAATAAACACAGCCATGATCGCCGCCATGCGGCGAATTATCGTCCACCTTCGCCCATCAACACAAATCCAAATAGCGAGCCGAGCCGAGCTGTTTGCAACCTCTCCTTGTTTATTCTTGACGCTTCTTGTCAGTCCCGTGCAACATTGTTTGGCACAAGGTGAAAATAATATTTTCCTACAGGATATTCATTTCTGCACTACAGCTTCCAACTCGAAATACCTTTTAAATTGTTACAAACAATATTACTATTAAAGTTTTTAATGTGTTGTATGTAATGTAATATGTTTTCAATATTCGCACACTAATCTAAAAGTTTGATATTTACTCGGTATCATTTTAGAAAAATCCACAGTTCGATAAACAGAGGAAAGAAGAAATTTTATCAAAAATATCCTATATACATATAGCAGTCTTGAAAGTGTTTAATTATTACACACTTTTTATCTATGAACACTTCGTAATTTGTAATTTATATTTTTCCTAGATCCAAATGACACGAGATTCCATTGGACTGTCCCCTCTCAAAAGACAAAATTCGACAAATGTAATTCATACTTCATCACAGAAACATCATTGGTCACGGAAACCCTTCTAACATAAAATTTTCTTGCACAGGCAAAGCTTCACCATCCGGAAATCCACTAGATGGTTCTTCCAACCACATTCCTGCACCGTCATCCACTGCACTCACCCCCGCGCATAGTCCAATCACCCTCGAACGCGAAAATCATAAATAGGACTAGGTTTATAGCGGGGTGCCTGGCCATGGGGGCGCGCCCCTGTGCGCATAGGGCCCCCTCGCGCGGCGTGCATTGGAGTACATTCGATACGTTGTCCACGAGGGGTTCTTTCGACGATCCATCGCGGCCTATGACTAATAAGAAGCCCAGCAGACACTGTCACACGAGTCCAAGCGACCCGAGTTAAACGATGCGAACTGCGTGGCTTCGGGAGGTCGATTAACGTATATGCAGTATCACTCGAAGGGTGAGAAAATAAATAAATTACGTTACTCTTAAAAAAAGGGAGATGAAGAATAAAAAAGCTCTTTCATTACCAACGTAAGGTATGCTCCAACTAAATTTACACATATGTAAATATTATATTATAAAATGTAAATATTAAAAATTTAATTACTATTTAGGTTACTGAATTAAAAGTTACCAGATTGGTCCGCAACTGATTAAAATTAAAGAAACTGGTGTAACTACAATGGTAGTAAGAAACATATTGATGGCTGAACATATGAAACTAATGTAGAAGGATAGTTCGAATAAAATTTTTGTAATATAACAAGAAAAGAAAAATGTGATCCGTACATGAGAAACAATTGAGGGACTCTTCTCCTGCTTCCCATTATCATTACTAGAATTTTTGTGTCTAGGTTTCAGAAACACCCATTCAATCGTTGGAAACTTTCCCGTTTATTTACTTTTGTTACTCACTGTATCGTGTGATCCAAATTTTTCTAAGAATTTAGAGGAGCAGTATTAAAATATGAATACTATCGTAATATTAATATTAATATTAATATTATCGTAGTACAAAGCAGGCAGAGAAAAGGGACAAAGAAGAAGAAGGTATGTACCGATCGAACCAGAGGAACACCTCGACAGAATTTCCCTGCAGCCCCCTAATATTCCTCACTCGTTCCTCATCGACGCGGAATCTCAGTCCATAATCTTCATCCACCGAGCTCACCCCTGTCGTTTGAAACGCAGGAGACAATCTCTCTAGCCTCGAATCGAACCACGAGCGTATCGTTCGACGTCGTTCTCTCTCGAGTGTCGTTACCACGCGAGTACGTAACGCGAATTTCGATTACCGTTTTGCATACGCTGCCCGCGACACGTGGGGCCCTCTCCTCGAGGAGAAAATTTGATGTACCGAACCGCGCTTTCACCCTCGCCACTTCACGTTGTTCGAGGCTTGTGTGCGAAGATGCGACGCGTTTCACATCTGGTGCACGTTTTTGATAAAAATGTGAACGTGCGAGATATATACTCGATTCCAACGACATTGCGGACTCGTAAAAATTGCCCAAGCCTGAGGGTACAAGTGTTCTGATACAGGATATTTGGGATATTTGATGTTATGCGATTGTCGATTTCTTATAATTGGATTTGTTGACAACGGTTTATGAAAAATTCGAGTTCTTTTAAGTGCGATAGCAGACTCATACAGAGGGATGGATTACCAAGAATAATATTAAGGCGGTTTTTAAGTTACAATTTGGGTTGCGTATTCCTTTGCACTCGGCGCATTTTTACACAAAAATAGAAATTCGAGATGTTTCTTGAAATTGTAAATAAACAATCGTATATAAATTAATAGTATATATATATAACTATATTTTCGTAGTGTTACTTTTGAGTATAATTGACAATAATTTTAACTCGCTTCTTTCAATAATATCCAAGCAATGCTTTTTGAGATAGAAATAGAAAAATTCTATTTTACGAAGAAAGGTATTATTAATGTTCATGAGAATACATTTGAAGACGTTTAATCTTATTTTTTTCAGGTCCATGGATAAGTAAATCCTGAATTCTTTTTTTGTTCCACCTCTTAATTCGAATTTTTTTATATTCTAGAAAATCTGTACCAATCTGTTAGGCAATAGTACAATCCTCTATAAGAATTTTTTATTTTCGGGAGGAACCTGAAGAAAGGAGTTTAGAGGTGAAGATTAGGAAAGCGAGGAAACCCGGAATTCGGTGACTAAGCAAACGGTTAGATAAATCAATAACTGGCTTTTTTCTGAGGCGTCTGAACCCACAAAAATCGCCCCTGCAGCAACCCTTCTCTCCAGTATCGAACTACATGCGATCGTATCGGGGTGGACCAACGAACGTTTTACTGGTGTGATCAGATAACATTTACTAACACCAGAACAAAAAAAAAAAAGATCCTGCTGCTAAATCAGCGATGTGCGCCATTTATTCGAATTGGAAGCTTCCATTATTGCTTATATGTTGCACAGACGAATAGAGTTAATAAAGCTTCTTTCCTTTCTCTCTTTTTCAAATGTATGAAAAATTAAATTGAATATCAGTTTGTATAGTTAGACTGATATGTATTCATCCCATTGCCTTTTTCCCTGAATGACAGTAAAGTTATAAATTTATAAAATTAAGATGGAACTATCTAAATAATTTTAATCTATATCCCTATGGCTTTATAAGTATGTAAAGTAACGTATTTACTTAAATTATAGTATAATAAGTTCACCCAAATGTCGAAATATTAATTCACTTAACCCTTCCAATTAGACGAAAATTTCAGCCAATTTTCCATACTAATTTTTGCGAGACATTTTTCAAATTAATTTTATAACATAAAATTACCTACACGAATCAAAATATCATTATCTCTACGAAATAGACGAAATTCAAAATTTCTTGGAAATAAACGAGTAAAGCCATTTGCTAAAACCCCTTGCGCGTTACACGTTTATTCAAATTGCCACATTCCGCGCAAATCATTCTTGTAAAGCAGCTGAAAAGGTCTAATTGACAGTTTTACACCAAGAACTACTTGACCGTAACTGAAGTAAGGGTTGAACTCCAGCCAGTTTCTCTTTTTCATCCAAATTATTTCACAGGAATCATAAACTCTTTCTTCCTTTCTAGCCAACGCGATATCTGTGCAACTAAACGCAAGAATCATTGTTCTTATCGGGCTGTTACAGCGGGAGGGTAGATAAACACAGAAGAAACCCGTTCCAGCCACGACGATGCATGTATCATGTGCTTACGCGATTCCCTCTCCAGAGCCCACATGCACTTTTACTACCCTTGGAACCCGGTTAAGTTGTATTTTCACCACACGTGTACTCCCTTCTGCAACTTCGGTATATCGAGTTCTTGTGCAAAGAGTGGTAAAAAAGAGAAAAGGGTGTGAGATAGCGCTTGTAGTAAGAGGTTGATTACCTTGACCGCCTCTGAAAATAGGTAACGTTCGGGAATTTTTTTCTCGGCTAATTACTGACAGAAAAATTCCAATACTTTTTCCTTTCATCTGTGTATCTTTCAAGTTTATCGTTGAATTTTTCCAGTGTAAAATATTGTACAATTCTGGAGATATTCGTTATTTCTGAAACCCCCGGCCGCCACTGCCGATGAGAATAACTGAAACACCTGAAGAGACAATTTCTTTTTTGTTATTGAACTGGAAGGTATAGAATGCAAGAAACTGAACGGAAAATAATGTTAAAAGTTTAACAAACCCCAAGGGTCCTGCAGAATTATCATGGAAAACGTGCTAACTTCAGAAGATGGTGACAAACATAGAAGATAAGGAAGGAATGGGACAACTAGGGTGTGAATCTGATGGTCACAGATGAACGTGTCAAGGAAGGGCGAATGGTTGAGAAGAAAAATCACATCAAATATTTACCCGGGTGCGCGAAGGTGTCGTGGAAGAAAATCGAGAAATCAAGAGAAACCTGGCCACTGACAACGAAATCCGACGGGGAATCGAAATCCTTCGAGTACACACACCGCTCATTTTTCTTTATGCTTCATGGCACATTCCTCTGACGAAGGAAAGAAGGGGCATTTTCATACAAGTAGCATGGATTTATTACCCAGTTATGTATTATTTTTCTGCCGTGAAAAATTTGGAAAAAAGACGTTGCTTCTTAATTCAATATTATTATACTAAATTCAATACCTGTGACAAATTATAGGTAATTTAGATAACGGATAAATTATTAACCTGTTTACCTTAATAATAACAAATAACAATTTACCTTAGTTATTCGAAATTCGAGACAATTATTTGACAAGTCATTTCAATAAGAACCAAATCCTTGCAAGCTTGATTAGAAACTCTAATAAAGGATCATTCCACTAGCCTCCATAGAAAAATGATGTCACTAATATTTTTCCTGAAATAATATTAACAGAAAAAGATTTATTATCCTCCCTATTTAAAGAAAAATAATATTAAAAACAAAAGGAGTAATCAAAATTAACCTTCAACCGAAAAAAAAAGAATTTTTGGGGAAATAAAGTTTAAGTATATATGAATATAGTAAGTCTCAAGTATCGCAATTGAATGCAATAACAACCCTCCTTTAACGTGCATCGCCTCGCCTCAAGGATCTCCACCCAGGCCCGAACAACTACTTGCAAACAGTGAATTACGAGGATAAGAGAAAGTTTCGCGCAAGAGGTGACGGCAACTCGAAAATATGGCGAAACCGGGGCCGTTTGCCGCACAAGGAGATTCCACGCGGGAAAGGGGCTGCCGGCGAGTTGGAAACCTTTTAAAAATATCCAACAGTCGAAACGAATGGCAGCGCCGCGAGACGACCAAAATAGAAAGTCGAACTGGGCGATCTCGCGGCGATACTTTCACCCCCTAGCACCACAACCGCCGTGAATGCTGAGAACCGTAGCTAGGACGAAGGATATGTTCTGATCGTTTTTGGAACTAAATCTGCTGCCGTGACAACCGTATATTTTTGGCTACGTCACGTGAACAGAGTCTTCTTTTTCTTTGAATGTTGACATTTGATGGAAGTCTAGACACAAGGAGGGGCTCTGCTGCCTAAGATGAAGCTGTAGCTCTATTAAAGCCAGTCTAGTAACTTGAATTGCAGGACAGAAAATATAGTTGTAATCTGGAAGAAATACATAAATTAACAAATTAATTCAACTCACAGTGTTGGAATATAACCAACAAATCAGATGTTCCGTATGTTCTTAATCCTAATCCTAAGTAAATAGTACTAAGAGGAAGAACATGAGTCACCGTTATACGAAAATGCCAGATTTGTTTAACCAATCGGTCATAAGTAATTGGACCTCTCGTATTTGTCAATTATGAACGATCTTCAAGAGCGAATCCCTTCTCGTACGATTCTCATCACCCTCCGCAATTCAGTTCCCCACTCTAATTTCGACGATACGGCGCTCTAAGTTAAATATTTGGTGCCATATATTTCTTTTCCTCCTCTGTCTCCAGTGAGCCACGTCTAATCTGCTCCCATGGGCTTCGGACGTGTCCCTTGCACCTTTTCCGTTCCAATAACGAGTTCGTTAATTCCACTCTTTTTCCCGGCCTTATCGATTCCTCTTTTTCGTCGGAATCGAAAAAACTTTTCACATTCGTTACACGTAAGTGCTGTTCGATGCTCTTTTATCGAAGTTCGAGGAAAATGTAAATTTGTGAGATTTATATGGCGCTTCCGAAGGAACAGATTATCGTTTGATGATAGTTTAAGAATTTGGAATATTTGGTGACGATCAATACGAAGATTTCAACTGGAAATTCAGGGTTATGTTTAAACAGTTATTTTTAATAAAATTTCTTGATTGAAGGTCCCTCATAGTCATAATTTAAGGTTGTGGTATTTGCAGTTACAAATCGTAGTTAAAAATATTGGAAAATAAATATTAGAATTGTTTGAAAGAGTTCATGACACATAAATAGGTTTATTTAATGTTACATATTATTAATGTTACATATTTAGGTTACATTTAATGAAATATAAATCGATTTAACAAGTCGGGGAATTTCTTTAAACTCCATCTAATAAAACGACTGCGATCATAACCTCAATATGCGATTATTTTTATTTGTTTACAACAGAAATGAGATTCTAAAATATTCTTTCATTCTTTAGAATTAAAATATAACGATATGGAAATATATAGAGGAAGATGTTATAACTTAAAAAATCATTTATTAGCAAAAGAGAATTTTTAGATTTTGATTCTAGCTTTTAACCTAACGCGGCACCGGATGAAGAAGGAAGTTTATTACCTGAACGCCGGGTTTAAGTTGCAACCATCACTGGTCATTAAAATTGGTGATTATAGGTGTATGACAAAGCGAACAGAGAATGAACGTTTTACGTTTATGATAAATCAACGCGTCTCATAGCAAGCTATAAACCGCATCACTTTATGAACGCGCGGATATGAAATCATTTTGCCGCGAATGTTCCCTGCCGATCGTCCTGAATTTTTTGCTTATACACTTCAATTTTTATGTTTAACATTTCTTAGAAATATCTTATCGTCACTACTAAAAAGAGTGGACTTAAATATCCGTTGATTTTGTGTAATTTATTTAATAATAATTCTGTGAAGCAATTACATATTAATCATAATTAATTTTTACCATTAAACATACCTATACCGTTCCACAGCGGGTAGAATCTTCGACCAATCACTATTGAAGAAAAGAAAAGTCAACCAATCAGAATCGAAGAAACGAAAAATCGACCAATCAAATTGCTCGACTAAGGTTCGATCAAGTATCGATTGAAGATTTTACTAATTGGTTAATTCAATTACTACTGCATTTCAATAAAATTCATTCACTATTCATACCTAATTTACAATATGGAAAAGTATAATTACTATATTCCAGTAACATTACTAAGATTACACATTAATTATAACTTCCTGACTCGTTAAGGTAATAAACAGTACTTTCCCATACATAAGATAAACGTAAATCCAAAGGTAACTGCAAAACGATTTACTTAACGCGATAAGCACGCCAAGTATTCACCGTACCGTGTAAATCTTCAAGAAGCCAGAGAATCGTCGAAGCGTGATACCTCAGAATTCAGCTTTAATCGAGGAGCCTCTTATCTTTGTAATACATTGTAAGTGGTCGTGAAAAACGGCCGAAAACGCAGCGTCGACGGTGCTTCCACCACGGCTTTATGGTTTCGCCAGGAAACAAACTTACGATGCGTGGTTACGTTCGTGCCGTTGTACGCCATAGTTCTAGCACGCTGCTGTGTTAAATTAACCTTTATCTCACGCCCAAGTGACAAACGATGGACGTCAACTAGCATGTTGTTCCCTACTATATACATTAACTAAAAACTTCCATTGTGTTTACATAAATTTTTGTTCACAAATATTTCATTGCCTTTACTGGTGTTTCGATGACAAACAGGATAATAAGTGCATCAAATTATATCACCGAATTTTGTTTCCTGTCATTTCTACACGTGATAACATGGTGGTGTGTTTTGACAACTATAATATAGAAATGTATGGTATGAAATGTTTTAATGTATTTTCTTTATGTATATTCAATGTATATTCATTTATTGTCACAGATAAAATCTGTCATTCAGTGCGTTAAAAATAAATGAATTTGTGACTAATTCTCATATTTTCACGTTTCAGGACTCCAAGACATTTTTAAATTAGACCCAAACGAACCTATATTTTTCGTTTTTAGCCATATTGCCATTTCTTGCATGTATAATTGCTACGACGTACGTATGACCTAGCTTGAACCATATTTGCCGTAAGAGGGAATTAGCGAGTCGACGGTGGACGAAGGGCTGCTGCTAATGGGGTCTGACGTTGACGAATCTCCAGGTTACGAAGTCGTCAACCGCACAGAGGGCCCCACCGCCGGGAGATTGGCATTACAGCTAAAGGCACGCTTCACGCTTACTAGCTTATCATGGTAATCTAAAGCATTCATTTCCGACTGATGAGATGACTATTATTTCCGACATTGTAGTGTTGGGGAGAGCGTAAGGTGCGAGAGGAAAGAGACGGGGATATACAATTTCACTTCGAAGACATGATATGGAACGAAAAAGTGGCAGTTGTCGCAGCAACCACCTCGATAAAAAAAAAAATATTTGATGAAGAACGAGATGACAACTCCTTGGGTAAATCGAGAGGAGAATAAATCGAGAATCACATTATGTATGTAGTTAACTATCAGCTCGTTTGTCCACGAACTTGTCACTTCATTTTCTCTTTATTTCTGATTTACTCTTTCTATAGAAAAAGATGAAGAAGAAACAGGATGATATAAAATCGACTTCTGAAATCTACCATTTGTGGTAGAAGATTGAGCGCCATTTTTAGGTATTAAGTAAACCCGTCGATAAAAGAAAAAATCGAAGGAAAAGAAGGGCCTCTTGTCAGGTTCCTGATAAGAGGATTCTCCTCGGGAAAAATCACCGTGACGGCTCGGACAGTAGCGTCGGCTCGAGTTTCGACTATTTGTTCTCGAAAGACAAGATCTAATGGGAAAGTAATCCCTTTTGGGTAAACGCCGGGAGAGATAAAGACACTGGCGCAAGAGATCCAAGGAGATTCGTATTGCATGCTCGCGGCAACTTGGATGAGGTTCGTCGAGATCAGGTCCCAGATAAAGATCCCTCTTTTCGTAAAGCTCGCCCGAAATTTGTCTCCAACGGACTGAGTTCAACCGTTCAAACATCTTTCGAACCTTCAAGATAGTTCCAACAGGATTAAGACGAGCAACGGTTCACTGGAACCGTGAATTACTGTCTATGTTGTCAAATGTATATTTTATAGACATATATAATATAAAAAAGTGAGTAAAATGGATAATTAATTTTTATAAAAATATAAAGCCTCAGTAACATCAGTATTGGTTGTAGTTTAAGGATGAATTAAAAAATAATAAATGTGGAAAACCTGGAATCTAATATAATATCTCAGTATTTCACAAACACAATTTTTGATTAAACAATTTTGTATATATATCATATAGATACAGTGACGTATAAAAATTTCTTCCCTGCTTTGACTTCAAACTTCTTATGTTACTTTGAAAAGAAAAAGAAAAAAATTTGTTTACTCATAACCTCAAAATACCATGACGTACTAGTCATCGTGTTTTCCGGAACACGAAACACCAAGAACTTAACCGCAACAGCGAATATGTATGCTAAGATACTTTAATCTCTAGTGTCGGCCACAAGCTAATTAAAAATCGCAACGTGGGATGCGCTGAAAAGGGCTGCTCCATTAAGTAACGGTCCTTGGTCCCCGTATTTCGCGCGACAGACTCAGAAGTTTGCTCGCTAATTGGTGTATCTTGAAAGACTGTCGACCTTTCCGTCACCGTTTCGTTTCACTTTTCGTTCCGCGTTCTTTGTCGCAGCCGATTCAGCTTCCATCACAATAAATCAAATGTAGATTACCGCATATTCCAGTAACAAGGCAAATGAGATTTCACGATGATACGTAAAAACAAGTTCCGACGAAAAATACCAGTTTCTTTTTCGCCTACCTTTTATCTAATGTGCCGTTGCCACCGGTACATTCTCGAATGGATCTCCATTTCGCTCTGACTGACCCTCACGTCGTTCGAGTTTTGAAATTCGCTATTCGATCGATAATCTACGCGCCACTGATTCGATATTATTCTATCACTTTATCACTGCTTCACCAATGAGAAATTTAAGACATGAGGATCACCAAAAGTTTCTATTTATACTAGACTTAGTAAAATGTAAGTAAAGCGAATAGGTTAGTTGAATGAATAGATGAATATATAGTTTAGAATAAGTTAATCGATATTTGTTAACAATTTATTAAGTAGAATAATTCACAACACGGTAAAAAATGTCAAAACGATGGAAATGAACAGACACCTACGCCAATAACACGGCGGACGTGGCACGCGCCTACGACTGAGAGCAAAGCATTCCGACACTGCGTTCTGACATGAAATCTCGCGCTCGGCCCAGTTCGGCGTTGCTCGGCAATGTTCGACTCGAAGCACGTGGCGGCTGCTACGCGACCACGCTGTCTCTTTCCGGTTTTGCCTACCCACCGTGATAGTTTTCGACTCTTTTACTTATCCCAAGTATACCTGTGTGATTCTAATTTACAAACCCTATTTTTTCTCTATCTAATCTTATTTATTATATAATTTCTTTATCTAATGTTCACATGACATAAAAGATCATAATTTCATATCCTTTTGAAATCAGTATTTCAATATCTGATTTTACAATTCATATTTTCAGTTCTATCCTTAACAAAATAACATGAATTATAAAATATTTGTTACTTTAAAACTTCTATATATCTAGAATTAAAAAAAAAGTACGCTAACAATTCGCCACTTTGATATAAGAACTATCAATAAATATCATTAAAATAATATAAGAATATCTATAGAAAATAATACAATTTAAATACTACAACTCTAATTAAAGAGTTAACAAAAGAATATCCACAAGAAAATCTCTACTCCAATCAAATTCCAGGTACAAAAATATACTTCCATCTTATATTCTCTATCTGTGGTAATCCCTACAGAGACATGCAAAGTCCCTCTACTCATGAAAAGAAAATCTTCTCATTATTCGTATCCTTCACTTTCAGAAAACGATTGTAAAGACTATTTGGGCATCGGAATACGATACAACTGGGCGATCGTATCACAACGAAGTCATCTTCGCAGAAGTGGAAAAACTCGTTGTGCCAGCTAAACCTGCGGGCTACCAACGGACGGACACAATATTATGGGGGAATGGGTCCGACTGTGCCACGGACGGGAACCACCCCCGCGATTGCGGTGCATTAGTATTCACAATGGATACCAGTTCCCTTGATGAGCTCGCGTCTGATGTATCAGCTGCTTGACTCCTGGAGAAGCGTCGCGACATTGGGGCGGCTCCTGGTTACGGGAAAGACTTCGAAATTCAAACGTACCATAAAAAAAGTTTTCGAGAGGGTGTGGGTAGGGTGGCGATTGCTCATCGATAACGAGATCTTTCCTATGGTACGATCGACGATTCGTCTTGTATGAAAAACGCTCTTGTATGATCGATGACGACTGTCCTACAAACTCCTATGGGACTCTGACCAGATTTGTTTGCAGAAAGATGTCTCGTGGATGTCTGGAAAATTCGTTGATTTTGAAGATTGACAAATCTGGATGTAACTTGGATTTTGCGCGATGACATATAGTAGGACTACGGAACTTACAATCGAATTAGATCCGCTTCCACTTGAGTGCCACTGCATTTAGGCTTGATTGGAGAAAGTTTGGACTGAAATTTGAATTTTATACGTGTAAGTTTGAATTTCAATGCCTCCAACTTTTGTACTTAATCCTATGTAAATCCGAAGGCATAAATTAAAATTTAAATATTTTCATCCAAGCTTGGATTCATGCATTTGCAATTAATCTTGAATTAGGAATATTCGAATATAAATTGGATTTGAGATGTTTGGATTGCAATACAAAGCATTCTGAATCCATTTTTAAAGTAATATAAATTCCTGAACTAGTTTCATTTACATTCAGATTCCATTTAATCCAAAAGCAAGCACTATAGTAACTATGTGACTATTCTAACAGATTTCAATAATCACTTTCACAATTCTTTAGCCCTTCGCCAAAATCTACACAATGCAATAGATTAAAGGAAATAAATGAGGACAATTTCCATCGGAAAGAAACTCGATCCAGCCGTACCCAGCTCTCGTACAACGAAATCTCGATCCCTTTCCAACAACAAATGTAAAAGAAAAGAAACGGAATAAGGAAATCTAGGGAAAGCCGTGGGTCCGGCTTTCATTCGTTTCTCGTCATCGGCGTTTAACGAACGACATCGAAACGGTGAGTTAGCATAAATTGTGGGCCCGCGCAAATCCAGAGTTTATCCGCGCCAGAGTTTCTCCCCGATGAGCTATTCGCATGTAAACGACATCCGGTATACTGCCCTTTGGCGACCGCTCGTAAAACCGAGGGCGAGCCACCTGCTGTCGCCTCTTTCTTCCAACCGAATGCTGCGACAATCTCTGCACATGGGGCGTATACGGAACTTCACCGTCGTATACGAAATTTCGGGACCATTGCCCAGAACTTACCGGGATGCGGACAGGATTTTCGAGGAATAGATGAGATTTCCGGAAACCACGGTTTTACCGTGGAGGATTTCCAAGAGAGGACTGAAATCTCATTGAATTTCCTCTAGAGAACGTCATTGGATGAAAAGTAAGCGACTTGAAGATTGTTTCTCACTTCTCATGGTAAAATATTGTTTAATGCTATCATTATGGTGGCCATCAGTGAGGATCGTTTTGAGTCCAGTCATTTTTCTCTTGGCAAGCCAATATGATAATAACTAAAAAATAAAAATTATGGTATAAATTCGTACAAAATTATCTTTAGGAACTAGCGAATGTAATTAATTAATGAATGATCAGAAAAGTAATTATTTAATGAGTATTGTGAGAAGAAAAATATATACGTTTGTAAACGTGAAATTTACACCATATAATGTCCCTTTTATATTAGATACCTATTCTAAAAATATTTCGTTAACAAGCTTGAACACTTGCAACATGCAATGAAACACCCAGTATAGGCTCGGCATAAAAATTATAATTTCTATACTCGACATGATGTTAACTAATCGATAAATGCAAGGAACAGAAAAGACAACATTTTACTCTCGCAAAAGCCGAGTCACAACGGTGAGAGAAACGGAGCAAAGGAAATTTTTGCAGCGGTCATAAAGTCTGAATAAATAAGACGCAACATTGGCAAGGAATGGGAAATATTGTAAAGAAATACAGAATTTCGCCGGAAAGAAGACTGCCAGGAATAAGAGACGCAATTTCTGTGAGAGACAAAAAGAGAGAGACAAGGCATTTAGAGAGGTTCCGTGGGGTGGAACGGCGATGGCGACCGCAAATTCTATTTGCCCGATGGAAAACGCGCGCCGTATGCTGCGAGGGGTTGCAACTCGGTGTTTCTACCCTGCAACCTTCCGTATTTCCTTGCTCGCGTGCGAATCGCCGGATTCTAATGGATCCCTGGCTCGTAAATCCTGCCTCCAGGAAGTCATCCCCTCCGTGGCATCGATTACCATTGAAAATACTTTCGAAAGTAACGGCTATTGCCTTGTTGACGGTAAACAGAACAGTAGAAACGTTCTGGCTAAGTTTTTGGAAGAATTCCGACGAAGCTGAGGAAGAATATCATGCTTCTGGCTGTTGTTCGAATTGGATTTCACTTGCGAGTCTATTAAACATGGTAGAATAATAATATGTTAGTTGCACAGAAAAATAATGTTCAATCGAATTTTAAGAAGAGAGGGTGAGAGTGTACAAGTATTAGAGAATTTTTGAAATGGGATAAGAGACATTAAAGAACTCTTGAAGAGCAAGAAACTGCCTTCATGGAAAAAGTGAAGGGCTAACTCAGAAGACGAAGAAGCAGAAGTGGAGAATTTTTGAAGTAGAAAGGGCAGGAAGAGGTAGAGCATTTGGGAAGGGGGGATAGTAAAAGAGAAGCAAGATGGAGGATTTTTAAAGGTGACAGAATAGGAAAAATGAAAGCAAAAATGTGCAGAAATTTTAGAAACATTGAATGAAAAGGTTATTACCTGGGAATTGTAAATTTGTAAATTTGTATTACATTATATTCATAGTAGAATATAATGAAACAATAGGAACAAAACTATGACAATTTTTTGGAGATTTGATAGAGATTACTATCATTGAATAAAACGTGGAATAATGGAACATGATTTGTAGTTATGTTTAATCCATGAGAATAATACTTTCCCGGGAAAACAACCCTCAGCTGACACGTGTTTCTAATATAATCCAATAACGTAGATGTATTTACATCAAGTATACTATTTTAATTTCATTACTTGTCTAAGTACTAATTTATATTGCATCAACTGCATATAATATATTTCCAAAATTTCTTATTTGAAGATGCATTTAAATTCCCAGAATAGTTTCTATATTCCTGAAAAAATATTATTCATAATTTTTCATCTTATATAGCAATGACAAGGATAGAAATATTTGCAAAAGGATATTTTCAATGTATCAGAACCTTCTACTTAAAGAATATGAGGGGCGCTGTAGCGTCCAAAGGGACCGTTTATCCGTTAAAAATCGAATTACTGCCAAGAATCTTGGTGCCCGGAAAGTGTTTGTTGCCGTGATAAACGGGTGAACGAGGAGAGTTAAACTTTCAAGGGCGTATTTCCGCGGCCGGACGTTAAACCGGAGGGAAAAAAAGGACGTTTCATTTCCCGCCATTTATCGGTCTCCCTCTAAACTCGGGCCCGTTATTTTTTATTTTTTCTGGCACAGTTCCGACTGACTTTCTCTTCCACTCTCCCTCGCCTCTTCTTCGAATTTTAACGAATTCCAAAGGGAATAATGTAATAGAGGAGAACCGAATGTCATAGAAGAATCTTGATAAAGGATGATCCTCTTAATTCCGCGTTGGTATAAGGCCATAGACATTGAATGGATCCAGAAAATATTTATGATATGTTACCCATAGGAATTTTTACAATCATAGTCTTGCATGGTAAACGTTGTGGATACTATTTGTAGGCAGGATCAGGACTGGCAAACTTGATATTTATTGCCTAGGTAACATAAAAAAGTTATTAGCATTCAAGAGGCGTATACTTTGATAATACTGTATCTTTAAAATTTGTATGTTATTTCTAATATATTTAATTATATAAATAGTAATATTGCAAGGGACACGCTATATAAGTTAATGACAAATACCTGTAAATAACTGGAATGTGCATAAAATACATAATACTACCACATTAACTTTGTTCTGAATACAGAATTACTACCCACCATCTTGTCAAATATAAAAACAGTTTATTACTATACAAAGAAATATCCCATATTTTCCAAAATATTATGTCCAGAGTTTTATCAAAAAATTTTCTCAATAAACAAAAAAAATCGTCATTCAAAAGATTTTTTCGTAGGAGGACAATCCATTTTGTTGAATATAGATGAACAATCTATACCGTATAATATATGTAAGTAATCCTATATTATAGCGTATTTCAAGCGGACAATCTACACCATTAAATATCAAAAAGGTATTATGTACATCAGGACTGCATATTATTATTATCTGTGCAATATTTCTTACTTATTCGATGTCATTTAAACGACATTCGCCTTTCCACCCTACTAAAGAAACATGAAGGTAAGAAGAAGACGAAGAGGTTCGGAATAGAGAAACAAGTGATCCCTTCGATATTCAGCGTGACGCATCAGTATTCCGAAATCGCGTTGCCCGTTTGTCTTCCGAGACAAGAATTCAAACTATTTTGAACGAATTTTCCGCCAGTGCACGACGAGAAAGTTTATCGTGGCCCTCGTCTTCCAATGGCTATTTTTTTTCTGGGAAAACGTTCTCCCAACGTTCCTAGCTTCCCTTTAATTGTCGCTGACAATAAGAAGTCGTGAAAACTTTTTGGTCCATCTTCAATTTTCTGCTGATGGTCGACATTGTTCCTTTATTTTCTTTTTCTCTCCATACCTCTCTCTCTCTCCCTTCTTCTCATCTCCTAAAGCATCGAGATATTTTCATTCTTAACTAGATCCCATCTCTTTTTACGGATCCGCTTTACAATTCCTTAACCTGATCCCGAGGAACTGGCGGAAAATAATTACATTGTCAGAAGAAATTTACGAAGTTGAGAAGTTGAACATCCAGGTGGCGTTGCGACAGCTTAACGAGCTTCATAAACTGTTTGCATTTCATTTGATTTTCAATCATTTATTATATCGCTAACAATAGATTTAATTGGTTCGTTGAAATTAATTATAGACTACGATTTATTTATGACTTCAAAAAATATAATACGAAAGTATAGTTGATTAAAACCTGTAACAGTTACATCTCGTAAAATCTGGAACGACTTCTTCATGGCTCATCAAAGATCAGATCGTACCTTCAATCTCAGTGCACACTTGCACAGCCGTATTTTGCAAGCTTTGTTTTCGTTCCTCAAGCAATATCCAGCTTACTTTCATCCTTTTTTAGATACAAAAAACACATAATTCCTGTGCATACAGTGCACTTAATTCCTATACATACATATGTGTCATTAAGTGCATAGTTGATTTTGACTTTAGACGTTTATGATGTTACACGATAAGTTAGTTATATTTACATTTTACACGTTTACATGTGTCCCATCGGTGATGTCGTTTCTGTGATTCCAGTTGTCAACGCTAATCGTCCACTAGATGTCTCTTAATGCCCACATACTGGCTTTCATGATGGTAGACAGTCCGTTAAATTCGGAACGATTATGGTTATGGGCGTGAATTTACATCTGGAATAAATACTTGGTTGAACATTTTGTAATTCGACGTTTACAACTTCTTTAAAATATACGATTTTGAAGCTATGTAATATTCGTGACATTTTTTTGTCTATACGTAATTTATTCGATAACATAACCTAATTACTTTATTACATAAACAAAAAACTCAATCTAAATAATCACGAAGAACTATAATGTAGGAAAACAATTTCATGCATTAAATCGAAACGAATCTTCATTTCACGTGTCTATCATTCTAACCGATTTAATGAAGACGTTAAACACAGATTCGTGATAAATTTGTTCAGCTATTCATGTATTTACTTATCTATCCATCAGTGAGCAACTGCTTTTTCTTCAGGAATCCGACCCCTTCAGTATATTACTTTTAATTGAATTCCTGCGATGAAATTTCATCCGTTGGTACCGAACCTCGTCACTCTATTCCTTTTTCTCTTTCTCCCTCGTTGTAATAAGTCAAGAGACTTCGCGACCATCCTTTCTCTCTGCTCTCATTTCTCCCTCTCGACATATTTCTCACACTCATATCGTTCCCAATCACATTTCCTGCAACTGTTTTTCTCTTTTGTACACTTGATTTTTGATGCATTTTACATGTATTAAAACGAACGTTCTCAAAAAGCACTGAAGTGTCATAAGCGATGGTTATGCCAGCCATTATAAAGTGGAAAGTGCTCTGAATCTCGATAACCCGGTATTTAGACTGCAAGTTAGATGAGCAACCGCAGATCGCCTTTTTCCATCGGTATTATGCGTCCCATACCGATTGCGTAACACTACTCGCGCGCCATCTGTTAACAACATTAGGTCTCATACTATTGGTAAATAGTTCATCTATGAGGTTCGATATTTGACTAATACAACTGTGATGAATATCGAAAAGTGTGTCAAAAACGCTTCTGCAAATTATAGATTTATTAAAATTCAAATTACCATGCACCATAAAGTATCATACACACAAATGTAAAAAGTTTGGTAATATTCAAATTACGATTTCCTGTAGGTTTCTTGCAGGGACAGAAACCATTTAGAACAGCTTAT
Organism: Eufriesea mexicana; assembly: GCF_001483705.2. Lineage (NCBI taxonomy): Eukaryota > Metazoa > Arthropoda > Insecta > Hymenoptera > Apidae > Eufriesea > Eufriesea mexicana. The sequence continues at coordinate 1,141,886 of NW_016908738.1, read as the reverse complement.
GCGATAAGGAGTCACACAAGGAAGGTGATGCCAGATGATTGGAACGACAGGTGCGATTAACGAGTGTTTGACTGAAGCTTGGGTCTACGCCGACCACTAATTAAATTAATTTCAAGATACGCTCCGTCCTACCGCTGTCGCCCACATCTAAACTGCCAGTCACGAATCCAGTAATGATCGGTAGGTGGAGAAGAAAAGACGGTCGAAGAATGACTAGGGGAATTCGACCTCGAACACCAGCATTAATACGATTATTTAATTAATTCCTTCAAGGGTCCAAGAAAATAATTGCAGGGTACGAGGTTGTGACTGATCGAGAAGGCGTTACTGGTAGCTCATCCTATTGTTTTACCATAAAATTATCCTTCACTGGACCAATACAAACAATTCAATAACCACAAAACATTTCTAAGCAAGAAACAGGATAGACAGAGAAAAGTAATAAGGTACAGTCAAAAAAAACCTGGAATATTTTCTAAATTATTTTTTTATACTGTTACTATAAAAAGAGGGAAAAATATAATTCCCTATAATCATCCAAAACATTTCAAGGATCCCCTATATGAATAAATCTTTTACTGGACTGTACCACAGAGAAATCAACACGAACATCTTCTTCGGTGTGAAGTTCGGGAAATTGCTACTGGACGTTCTTCTCGCGCAAGAACGACGGAATCTTATTGGGCCGTACTTTGGCTCCTTTCAATTAACGCCTTTTCTGTCTTTAAGAGGTACGCCCCTCTCTTTTCCTTTGTTCCCGACGAATTTCCACGACAAAGAACTGCTTCGTATTGGTAAGAAGGAGACAGTGTAACCTAACCACCTTATAGTCGAACAAGGACGATGAATTGAAGGGAGATAGAACACAGCCGTACACCGTGCAACCGAGAAAAGAGGGAGTGTGAAGGAGAAAGAGATAAGCGAAGATGATGGCGCGAGAGAAACGGGGAAAGAGAAAAGTCTTTATCACGGTGAACGTCTTGGCTTCGAGAACGGCAATGTTGAAGGAGCCGTAAAGAGAGGGGGTAGGTGGAAAGGGGCGGGTGTGAGGTAGGGTGGGGAACAGAGAGGAGAATCAGCGAGAGGATGGCGTGTTATGGGGTTTTCACGGGTGCTCGGGAATTTGCATACAGAGCATCTGTCACCAGCCCCTTAGCTGGCTTCGGCCATTCTCAACTTAGAATATCGCCCGGCGCGGATCTACGGGATAATGGGGACCATTCTTATGGTAAACTAGGGGTGTGCCTGCGTGTGATTCGGTCTTCGCTTCTCTCGATAAAGCTACACCACTTTCTACGTGTCTCTGTACGCCAATCGTTTCAGACATCGTTCTTAAATTTTCTGTGCAAATATATGTGCGGCGGTAGTTTCGACTATCCGTAAATCGCCACGCGTTCATAGGCAGAACTTATTTCTTAGCTGGATAGCTAATCGCATGATTTTACGTGACAGGAAGCTTTGAAGAATCATCTTCGCGTGATCGATAGCAATATCGCGCGGAGGAATTTCGCGGAAGCTAAAAGGAAATCTGATGCTGGCCTATGAAGAAAACTACTGTATAAAGGGAATAGTAGTATCGTCCTACCTAACGAGCGAAAATTGCAGCTTTTGAACATCGATCGTACCTCGTGTCGTATTAGATACTTATTTTTAGTGTAATCAAGGGAACTTGTACATCCACGAAGTACGAAATCAGTAATTGCACTTTTTCACATACTTTTTATATATCTCTTCACATAGAAGCGGAAGTTCTATTTATCGGCAGATATTTTCCTGATAATAAACTTTTCTCTATACAAGAAATTAAACATATTCATGCTCATACTTCGTGCGTTTTAGAATAGTTGAAACGAGGAACGTGGATAAAGGGCGATTGGCATAGGAAATGATGGACAGAGAAAGATTCTGCTCGCATACCCCTTTGGTATTTGCATGAGTCTCAATTTCCTCATCAGCATGCACGAATGCGGCCACATTTTCTACGTACACCTGGCTCTCAGCTCATGATGTGTTCCCATTATTCTATTTCTGGGCCGAATATGACCTCGTATACCGATTGTGGGTCCTCTTTTTCGATTTCATTATTCTGCGTAATCTTCCTCGTCCACGACTCGCCCTTTTCCGAACTAATTCTACTCTTCCTGCTTTTTTCACCCTTCAACTTCCTCCCCCTTTTCTCTATTACCTGCATACCTCTTCTTTTCGTTCAGCCATGTCCGGGAAAATGGTTTTCCAGGCACGAAACGCATTGAAATTCACCGCAAATCTTCGCTTTCCATCTCTATTCCCGTCAGGCAACAACAGTGCCGCAGCCACACGCTTTGATCCGACGCGAAGAGGCAAACGTAGACACCCCCATGGCCACCTATGTAGCGCACACCTATACTACACGCAGCTGTTTTGCTCTCGAAGCACATCCGCCTTTGTTCGCGACGCCCTTTAATTTAGCTCACTCTCTTTCTTCCCATATTTTCTCGCTGACTCTCTTCCGTCCCTGCCCCTCGCCCATTGAAATGCTTTCGCTCTTCTGCTTTCGCTTTCGTGCGTTTCCTATCTACCGATTGTCTAATTTCTATATGGTTTCCTTTCAAGCGGTCACTGTTCGTCGTTCCAAGCTTTTCCTCTCTTTTATAGAGGTTGATCTATCTTTTATTCTTCTCTCATGAATAATTCTCTCCTCATAGTTCTCTTATTTGATTCCTGTTACTCTGGCACTATGGCAAAATATATTACTAGTTACAATGATTCTTTTAATTTATCCTTTAAAAAAAAAAAAAAAAAGTAAAAAAGTAAACTATATTTGTAACCTGGTAAACAAAGATCCTTGTAAAATATATAAGTGTATTGCATATATCCTGTAAAATCAACTTTCTCTTCTGTTCAATTAGAAATCTTAATTAGAAATCTGACGTTGGCATTTCATTATAACTATAAATTTATACGCATCTATACTAACCCAGAGGCTATGATGGTAAACTCTGAAGAATATTGTTCCATTAAAGTACGCTGATACATATTCCTTATTTATACAAGCAGATTGATTTAACAATTAAACGAAGGACTATAAATTTTATCATTTCGAGCTCATAACCTCACTTCTTCAATCATGCAATTAAGATTAGAACAATAGTGCTAGTTTCCACATTGTTTAACTTCCTTCCTTTTCAAGGTACATTGATTTTAGAATTCTGGATATAATGAATTGAGTATTTATGTAACCTCAACTTTCTTATTTACGTTTTTAACAAGTTGATTCTCGGTAAACAGTTTCCAATCTATCGTAGTTCAGTTTGGAAAATTTACACATTACTGAATATAATTTTATCCGAGTTTAACATGGGCTTAGTTCTTCCTGCGAAATTTAATATCGTTATTACGATATAAATCTAGATCTAACACCATCTATCAATTCTTATATATATTATATAATTACCATACAATCTGTTTTACGAAGGAAAATCTTGGTGTATTATCAGTTCAAGTTTTAGTTAAATGTTACAGACAATTTTAACGCGAGTTTGAAGGCTAAAGTCGTTTTCACCCTCCGAAAAGTCAACGGTCTCTCGACTTCCTGTCGGTTCGAACACACGCTGTTGGAAGAGTGAAAAATTGCTAGGACTTATTAAACGGAAAAGTTGGTCGTGGAGGAATGGCGACGGGACCGAGAGAGGGCGTGATATATGTGCGGCCATCGGGCAAAAAAGTTTTGACGAGCGACCGACTGCCAGCTGCGTTATTATTGCCGATAAATTATCCTGACTCTACACTTACCGAGGACCAACACCGATTGGAGTGTAAAGTTCGCTTGCACGCATGCGCACATAAGTTGCCTCGAATTACGCGATCCGCTCGATTTACGAGTTACGTGCAGCTTTGATCCTTTTCCACTAGCATTATCAGCTGAAAAATTTGTTGTCGATAATCGTGAGAAAATTAATGGTACGGTTTGAATAAGGATTCTACGTTTTGTGATCGGCTGTGAAAACAGGAACTTGTAAGAGCGGT
>NW_016908738.1:1130431-1137083 GCF_001483705.2 Eufriesea mexicana | reverse complement strand
GCGGTTGATTTCAACGAAGTTTGTGGTTATGTATCTGACGATGGAAGTGTAAATAAAGGTTATAATGAAGTATCTCTAAACTACAGATATTTTAAAGTGTCTTTGCAAGTAAAGTCTGCAACAAAGTATATAAGAAATAAACGGTAATGTTGTTTTTATATTTAAACTATATTACACAACAAAGAATTAACCACTTACACTACGATTTATTACTACGCCATAATCAACAGCAGAGTCGGACACACGTCGAGTCAGTTCGCCCGAATGTGGTGAAGAATAACACGTAACTGACAATGAGGCAGAAGACATCGGCAACAACTATCCACGAGTCTGACCTATATTGTTTACGTAGACCCTATCTACAAACCACACCTCTCACCCGTGACACTCATGTTTTGTTTGATTTCCTTGTCACGATTCTCACACAATATTGTAGGCGAAGGAGTTAAGGAAGGACTAGGTAACCAATATCATTAAATTACTTTCCAGAATTATTTTACTCATTTCCAGTACAGACAGGTAATTCTTAACCTATCTTTAATATTTCATTAATCCAAATATTTCAAATCCAAACCTAACCTATCTAAACCAAGTTTTAATTCGATTTCTCCATGATAATCGTCAATTTTTAAGCAAACGACACAGTTCTTCCTTTCTACTTAGCTACCTTTTTCTTTTTCCTCTCTTTTTTAGTGTGGATAATTCAAGGCGATAAGCTCGTTGTCGATGAGAAGGTTTATCGTCAGAGGGATCTGTCGTCGACGACGACAGTCTCTAGCTGAGATTCAAAGGCAAAGAGGGACAGAGAGAAGCAGACTGAAACAGAGGCTGTCTGGGTGGCTGCAGATCTAAGCAGCAACCCGAAAGAGGAGGATCATAGGGTTTAAGCCGACTGCTCGTAAATCGCGCTCGTCCGTGTCCTCGACGATTGGCTTGCGCGATCGATCCAAAAACAGGGAGAATTTTGTGCAGAAGGTTTCTCAGGAGAAACATCGGCTGAACGTTAGAAACGTACGGAGGAAGTTGAGAGGAAGGGGACGATTAGGATAAATATAGCTGAGACGCGATTTGCTATTGCTGAGGGGTAAACGGTATGCTGGAACGTAGTAATGGAAAAGTAAGATTAGGTGAGGGCGTACTCTGGTTTTCATCATTTCTAGTATTTTTAAATTCATTGAAAATTTTACTTTAATTAATCTTCCGCGGTTTGTCAGTTTCATATTTAAAATTCCTCCGATTTCAAAATTCTTTTGCTCTAATATAATTTTTTATATTCACAGATAGAACGTTACGAAAGAAATAGAAGCTATCTAAGTCGTTTTAAGGATTCTGGATAGAATATATTATAGTTTCGTGCAAATGCAATTTCATCAAAATGCGGCTGTAACAAACTTGTATACAAGAACTTTAAAACAGAAGGTACAAATCTACTTTCCATAAAATACACGTGGTAACATCAGTGTACTAAAATAAAACTGATCGTTTACAGCGTTAATTAATTTCACTATCATTACACCCAGTTCACAAGTACGACAGTCATGAAACACGGCATGGATCTGCAACTCTACTACAAACTATAAAATCTTATGTGCCGTTGAATTTGATACAGATCTGGTCGAGACACGGAACACGGTGCACAATTTAACTTGATATAACATCGTAGAGCAATTGCTGCTACGACGTTACGAAAAGCAATGCTCGATAAATGTCTTATTTGATATCATAAAAAGCGAATAATATATTTTAAAAACATACAAAATGAAGAAATCTTTATATATTTTATTTATATAAAAATCTTTTATGGATTTCGAACTTTCATCATTCTAAAGGAAATTTAATGTCTTACATTTTTATGAATATAAAAAAATTTTATATATTTTATATTTCTGGTGGAATGGGTAAGTTATATACATCCCAAAAGAATTTTACTACTTTCTATGCTTTATTAAAATTATGGAAGTTTTATATATCTTATATCTTAATTGAAATTTTAGTATTCTACTAAAACATATGACATAATAAAAATAAAAAGGAGGATACGTGTATACGAAGATTCATTCAGGTTAATTAAATTTCGTTGATACTCCAAGAAGAACATTTAATCATTTAACAATGAAAGCTAGAGATATGAGGTAAAATGTATTTGAGAATAGTTGAAGTCGTAAAGTTGGTCGTTCATAGATTTTTAAGCGTACTCTGTTCTAATAAACACTTAAAAACATTATCTCTGTAGGGTTCATCTGAATTTCTTCCAAGAATTCAGTAATCCTCTCTTGAATGGCTTAATATTGCTGGATATCAGGGGAATTGCGATTGCGAAACATGGGAATCAGTAGACCGTGAACGTCTCTCAACCTAGAATTATTTACATTTCTATAATACGTCAGATCCAATCGTAGTGAATGATATATTGACTGTGATAATATAAACGTTTAAGAAACGATAATATAAACAATAAACAATTAATTAAAAAGGATAATTTTTCCAAACTATTTTCCTCAACGGCACACCCCTACAACACAATTTTAACGCAAGACGTTGAAAGATTCGTGGAAAACTACTTCCCAGAGAGAGAGTTTTCCCGAGAATCGGGATTCTCGAGGCCGTTCCGCGATCCGCCAGGAGCGAGTTTCTCCACATCAAGGTCCGGTCTTAGCAGCGAGCGTGTTTTTTACACGGCCACCCGTCGTCCCTGTACACCGGCCAGGACACAACGGCCGGTCGCGACCGGCTAAAACGCGAGTGATTCAAGCGCGGATCCAACGCACCACATCGATCATCATCATCACGCTCGAATAATGCCCGTGCCTTCCTGCGGCAGCAACTGTGCAATACCAATTTGTCGTCGAGTCAATTTAGGCGGAACGGTATTTTTCGAGTGAGCTGATCGAGATTTTCTTTTTAGTAAGAAGAATTTCTCAACTGGCTGTTTGAAAGGGGAAATGGATAGGAGATTGCTTTAATGATACTTGGCTTACGTATATTGGTTAAATTAATGGAAGTATTGTATATTGGATGGTAACTTGAATTGTAGTAGCTGGTAGATAAATTGACGAAGTAAATTATATTACGAAAAAATGGGACCAAAATTGCTACGTATTTTTGTTTTTGAAAATATTGATGAGTTTGATGAGATTTCCTGGAAATTTCTTCTTAGAGTTCAGAGTTCATGTATCCTGCAAAGTAGTTCTAGGAAATACTGGATCTTTGAGAAAAATTGGAAGTACATTGTAAGTTAATTAATTATCATTGAAATTCTAGCAATTTTTAAAGCTGGAAACCTGTATATCTTTTCTCCATTTTGATAATACCTTTGAAGTTTCCTCCTAAATCCTGTCAGTATTTTGGTAGTTTCGGAGACCAACAAAATGTTCCAATACCACTGACAGACATTAGTAGAACCTCAGAAACCATACACATGTTTAGACTAAACCAAAACTAATAATTCCTCCTATGAGGTGCAAATACGGATACATATCTCATATTAGAAATATTTAACACAACAAATTTTGTTCATATCAAGTTCAATGATCTCGCAATTAAAAACACGTGGCATCTTATGAATGTATCTGTCACTAGTAATGTCCTATTGCCCTAAAAGTGGTCTATATCCACTCTCACGATTTCAATGTCGCCTCTATCATGTTCTCAACATCCGGTATCCACGGTATCTGGTTTCATAAGTCCTGTATTACTAGTATCGAGTTTCACGACTTCGAAGACGTGAGTATCAAATTTCTCCAGTTTTGAATCATTGGCGTTGAGTCCAGGCTGATCTTATTCTACAAACTTAGGATCGTTCACGTCAGGTCTAACGCGGCCAAACTTCCTGCTATCGACTTTCACGAAACCCATGATCATCGGGATCTATATCCTGAGGAATCCAGCATCTTCGATATCAGTAAAATCACAATCGTCCTGCTTATCGTAATCCGGTAAAGAGAGAGGTTAGATAATCGCAATTAATAAATACCATAAAATCGGCAGACCCATTCATCGTTACCGTACTAAATCATTTCTCTATAAGATAAAAGAAAAAAAAAGAACCTACCAATGTTAAACGGTCCGTAAATTACAAAAACTGAACGGTCGTCGGAACGCTGGAAATTAGAAGACACTTGAGAGAGCAAGAAACCTATAGAAGACAAGCTGAGGTAATATCGAAAGATCCTCCACGTCCTTCGGGAGTGTCTTCGAGCAGAAGACAGCGGAGGACTCTAACGAACTCATCCCGAAAGCTAAGTGCTGCCTCCGGCGAGCTGAAGATATACGAGAAATTCTCTCCGCTTTGCCCGTGTCTATACAGGGTGGGGCAATAATTATTGCTTCATAAAATAGGCCGTTTGACAGTTACTAAAATGACAAAAAAAGAACGAATTTATTTTTTGTTGCATTACTTTTGGGTCATTATGTTATTGCTGATGTTATACCTTAAAGCTTTTTCGTTGTGATTTAACTTACAGCAAGTCGATGTGAGAAGTATACTTTGACTTTAGTTCCTATCAGAAAATGTAGAATGCGCCCATGAATGTCACTATATCAATTAGTGTCGCTACTCGTTGCTTTAAAGTCTCGTTATATCGTGATGACTACTATAATATGAGAATAAGAAGCTTGTAAGAGACCTTCATCTGACAATCAACTAATTATATTTGCGATCAATTCGTCAACGTGGTTAAAAGACAGTGCATGCACACTTACGTTCGAATAGTTCCTTCCATACAAGACCGTAAAAGTGCAAGTTGCAACAAGAAATATTGTGGTGGGGATAACTCATCCAACCATCTATTCTCTGCGCAGACGGAATGCGCATTAGCACTCTATCACGATCGCTCGGGCGAACTCGGATGAACGTAGTAACCTCTACAATATAGCGAAGTCTTAAATTAAATCACGGAATGGTATCAATTGATAAAATGACACCTACAACTGCATTCTACGTTTTTCAGGAAAGATTGAAGCAAGGCTGGTGTACATTTTACCTTATATCTTCAAAGGTTTGTACCATTCACTCGTTAAAATGTTCAAACGTATAAGCTTCGACGGTTGACCGATTTTATAACCTTACTATATCGTACAGGCTACTACATATATGTATAGTTATACTGCATAATCTACTCTAGTATGATGTACACGAACTCGTCGAGTTTCTTGATGACACGTTACTATCAACATACTATAATATTTGTTTATAGTGCTACAGACAACGACGTAGAAGTAGAGAACACCTTTCTCTTGTTCAAGCCAGCTATGCTGAATAAAATAATAATTATCGATAAACAACGACTCTCCAATTCTTTATAATCATATAAAACAGACATTGAACAACTTTCTTGTCGTTTACATATTTATAAATTTCAGAACCGGTTTCTATGTGTCGTTTTCCTCTTTTACAATTTTCTTTCCGTGTAAAATAAAACATAACATTTCTGCATGATGATGGAAGAAGATTATAAATATTTTTATAAAGTACTGTTCATACCTATCTTTTCTATTTAATTTTTCGGTTTCTTGCGTTCGTTTCGTCCCTTCTCTAACCTTTTGCAAACAATTTTATATTCGTGCATAAAGGTTAGGTTATTGTTGTTACTATCATTGTTACTCTTCTTATCAGTATCGTTATTATCACTACATCGTATAAACGAATTTTCAAATAAAAGTAAAAGAGAAAGTTTGAAGAGAAATATGTGCGATACTACACATAACATAACCTACAAAAATGTTTAAACCCGCATACATATCTATTTCTTAAATTATATTACATTATTTAAAGTTAGCAGATGTACACCGTTTAATCGTGATATTTATTTTTCACTGATAGGACGAAAAAGAAAAAATTGAAGAAAATATGAATTATTACGTCACCCTGTATAGTATTCGCACAAGGAGACAACGCGTGTGCGCAAGTGTAACGCGTGAAAAACGAAGAAAAAGCGGAAGGGTGGCGGAAAATTCACTTTCCGTTACGGGTTGCTCCACCCACGCAAGTCTATGTCGACGCCGTCCCTTTGGCTCGAAAACTACCGAAACGTGGCAAACGAACAAAAACCGGGTCCCAAGAGTGAACCGTAGGAGTATTGGAAGCAAACCGAATTTCTGAAGATCGACGATGGTTACACGCAATACGGGAAATACATACAACATGTACACATTTTTTTATTTACATCATATTATTTATTCTTCATGGATAATTGTGAAATCTGTGGTTTTCTAATGTTTGCTGTTCTTTGTTAAGCACCATCTTACATTTAATCCTGGTATAGAACACAGAAAATGTACGTATTTTTGGGAACTTTTTTCCTATGAAAGTACTTACTTGACCATTCTGAAAACTGAGGTTTTATTAAGTAACTTAGAAAACGAATTTTTACCATTTATGTTCCAATGGCGCGTGCCACAGTCAGCAACAACGTCCATCCGAACGAGGCGAAGAATAACACATTGAAACATGTTTCGACAGGAAAACACCGGCGAAAATTAACCAAGAACCTGACCCGTGATGTTTACATTAAGACCTATCTACGAACCACAGCTCTCACCTGTGACACTCGTGTTTGACCCGATTTCCTCGCCACAAGTTTCACACGATATTGTAGGCGAAGGTACTGGGTAAGTACCGACTAGCCTTCACGACGTACTCCCGTGTACTCGA
>NW_016908738.1:1112154-1130214 GCF_001483705.2 Eufriesea mexicana | reverse complement strand
TTTTAGGTTTCTGAAGATTCTAAAGTTTCTTAACACATCATTTGCAACACTTTAATGGACGAAGCCGGATGCGTGTGTTTAGACCTAAGTAGACCTAAGTAGTTATAAGATAGATTCTTAGACCAAGTCGCATGTGCGCGTTATCCGTACACAGGTAAACTACCTAACTTGGAGCGAAACATATCAATTCTCTCTCTCTCTCCTCTTATCCCTCTCGCTTACCAAATAGAACATAATTGTTCTCGCGATAATCGCGATCGTTCTTAAGTATCGACTAGCCAACACGACGTACTCTCGTGTACTCGATCACTTTATGTTTCGTAAGTCGTCCTCATGGTTCGTCCACGACACTCATTTTCAGCCATTGTCAATCCCGCTATACATCGGGTTCTAAGGTGGTCGTCGGGCTGGTGGCTCATCCGCTATCAATACGAGGGTCTGTCGGCCCTAGTCGTCTTGGGTACACGACCCGGGTATGGGTCCTGTAGTTGGACGCGCATGACGTGCCTATGGTAAGACAAAATGGGATGATTCCTTAATTGCTTTCTACCCCATGGGGCAGAACGAATCCGATTACGGGTTCGTTTACAGAGAAGCAAATTCTACAAAAATTACCCAATGGATAATTTTGAATTACTTGTTAAAATTTGTTAAAAAAATAAAAATGTATAGATCTGAAAATTGATTACATTTCCAGATTATCCATCATCGAGGATAAGATCTATGGATAGTATGATCGGACGAAAATACATAGACGTCATATTACACTCTAATTTGAAGATATAGCAAGTAGCTGGAAGAGTGATTTTTCCCTGGCAAAAGAAACTCGTAGAAAACCAGTCGGTATAGTAAACAGAGACCCAAGGGGCGAAGAAATGATAACAACCTTTCAGAACGGATTAAGGTATTTCTTCTGCGGTCGTGAATCGCTTTCTGCCCACAAGAAACGTCATGTCCATCACACGACTAGGATTAATACAGCAAGATGCATGTGTCGACGATGGCATAATTGCGGTCGACGCGTTTCTTCCTGGCAAACGACTTTCCGTTTCAGCCACTCTTACTATGAGGCCACTGTAGTCATACGATCTACAATTATTCGTATATACTTCGTCGGTGAGATTTGTTTATTACTTAACATTTCACTCATAACTTAATATAGCATTCAATACATACACTATAATGCAATGTGTTCCAGAAACGGTATACCTTGTTTGGAGCACCCGTTTGTGAGGATATTCTGAATAAAGAATATCAGAAAATAATCTTATAACAATTCAGTTTTACTGTTATTATAGTAAAACTACCACTGAAAAGGTGAGTTTTATTTCTGCTCATAACTGTTTCTTCATAATAGTATTTTCTTGCTTCAGATCTTCGTGATTGTGTCTGAAACTGTGGGATTTAGAAATAATCAACTTTCACTGAGTTCAAAGACTTCGAAGAGAAGACTGCATTTGAAATCATATCACTTTATCAACTACTTCCACGTTATTCTCGACTCGGTGTTAATAATCCATCATTCTACAACGCTTCAACTTCGTTCACAAGTATTAAACGATCAAATCCAATTATTAACGTGCCGTATCCGTGCCCCTCCAAATATTTGACGAAGAAAGTTTCGATAATCCAAGGCGAGTTAAAAGGCTATACGTTGGGAGGGAAGCCATTGGAAAAGTTCGAGGATCATTATCTCCAAAAATCGTGCACCGTTCCTAATAGGGTATTCCGGCGGAGTTTCACATCTCGAGGGGTGGAAAAGAAAAAAAGGTGCTCGTCGCCGCAAAAGTTGGGGGTGGTAACTGGGAGCGCGAAAGAGGCACGACACTCGAACGGTACCCCGATCTTTCTTCAAGGAAAGTTCTTACCCCTGGTTCCAATGGTCACAGTTCGGTCGGCACCCTAAAAATTACTTCATGTAAAAAACGAGCTTCGAACGGGACAGGGGCAGCTGAGAGGGTTCTCCGTCGACTATCGAAATGCGTTCAGCATTGAGGACCCGTGACGATTGGAAGGCACGATTCGTTCCTTGAGAAACTTCAAACGGACCGTGCGGTCATAAAATTTTGCCACTGTGACAGCCGTTCATGGGGATTGGACTGTTTTATATTTTGATTGCAGAATTTTTTCTCCTGGTTTTTTGAAGTGTTAACAGAGTAGGTACATGTGATGAATTTATCAGGTGCATTTCAATATGGCGCCAGAAAATCATCTGAAAATTGTTCCAATCCTTGAGGATGTACTGCAAGTTAATGATTTTCAAACATTTATGTTTGTACATGTGTTGGTATTTCTACATAATATTGTTACTGTTATTTATGTTATTATTATATTATTAATGGTAATACGATAAACATAATATTGCAATTTCGTATTAATGATTAATGAAAATCACTGCTAATATAACAGTGCTACATCCATATTTGTTGCAAAAACCTGTTCTCATGAAAGATATCACATGTATCCCCAAAAATAAATGACTTACGGACCATATGTAACGCAACACTTTCCTCATATCTAAGATGTTGAATAGGCTTGTATATAGCTTCCGTGATATCCATTCAGGGCTACCCTATACAATATAATACTATGAGAACGAGTTTTCCGAGGGTGAAATGCGACTATGTTGTTTAGAAATAAGGAACGTAGAAATGCGTTTGTGCGCCGCACTATGAGACCAATGCGCTAAAAATCGGAAAAAAATTACTTTAAGAAAGTTCAGTATTAAAAAAAAAATAATTTTGTTTGATATAGTACCAGTTTGTTTAACATTCGTTCATTTTTAACATCACTACACGACATTGAACAAGTCGACTTCAAAATTACATCAAACTATCATTCTCTCTTATAAATGCCACATCGATTATAATTGTACGCTGAATGATACAATAAAATCTACTTAATACACCATTAAATTTAGCAAGGTTTCACATTTTTTTTATTCCAATATGTTTTTAATTATACCGATTCGAATGTTTTCAATTTTTATTATACCATTTCGTTATACCTTCAGCACCATTCATTATTCATTCTTATAACATCTTCAAGTTTGAAGTATCCTGTTCATTTTACAAAAGGAATACACTAGAATAATTAGAGGACAGTCCATTCCATAATAGTAAACCGAAAAATCCTAATCCAGAAGCGAAATTTCGAAAATCTGAACGATAATAGTCTACTGCCTAACACACCCGCTATCACATTCGTCACTCTATTTCGAAAATGAACATGCATACAGCAGTTTCATAAAATTATAAAACTTATAGTACTAGTAGTTTTCTAAAACAGAGAGTTGATACGACCGTTGCAATAATCACTATAGCACGTCCTAATAATCTAGTGTCACTGTATATCATCTCGACTATCACATTACACAATAAATTGCGTTCACAAATTCTTATTTTATTAATTTTATTAAATCTACAGTTAGATCGACTTTCTTCCTTTGATCAATTTTCAGAGAAAAGAAAACTGGGAAACGAAAGTTAATAAACATACGATATTTGTGTTAAAGTATATTTTGCTAAAGACAAGAATACTCCATTGAATTTCGGGTAAGTATAGCAATTTCCTATTGATACGGTCGGTTATGGAAGACTACAGTCATTCTCTTAATGATGATGAAGGATAATGTAGGCTGTGGGATTTTCTCATTCAACTCGTGGTAATTTCGCAGGCAGACCACACCGAACACTCAATCGTTAATATACAAGGTGATTAGAGAACAGAAGGAAAGACGCAAGAAATGGAAGAATAAATGGAGAGAGGACGAATCGGAAATAATACGAGTAAAAAATAAAAGACACAGATCCATCATCCATATTTTCAATAAAAAAACAAACAAAATTACAATGATAACTTCTTTGTATAATATTTGATAACTATTCCGCCTAAATTTATAATAACCCAACTTACAAGCATGTGTGCAAGTCCTTCGGGTCACCGATTTAGTTGAAACTTTGCAGGTTTGTAGATATCGTACTACAGTTTCAGAAAATATATCATTATAGCCGCAACTACTCTATAGTTTTTGAGATATTTGCGATTAAAGTTTTATTATCTCCAGAATTATATACTTATTGCCAATACGCTTTTAGTTATATTGTAGCTTAGTGGTGGCGATCAAGAAGTGGTATGCTGAAGGTCGGGGTTCGATTCCTTGTCCAATAGTTTTTTGAATAAGTTTTTTATTTTGCATTCATTTTTCACTTATGGAAACATTGTAAGTAAACAATTGTTACTAACTCTGGTTATGTGCTCCGAATATATATTAATAAATCAAATCGGCAGTGGAAAATTCACTAATTACTCAAAATCAGTGATTAATTTATGAACTTTTAGAACTGCATCGTGAAGCCAGATCCTTCACGAACTTTCACATATATTTTTCGATGTAAATTTGGCTCTAATTAATTAATTATTAATAATTGTTCTGCGCGGTGTTTGAATTGTTGTCGAAAATTGTCGAAGACGCCATTGGTTTTTCATAAATTACTATCCTTTACGCAATTAATTTATGAAACTTTAGGCACTCATTAAAAAGACAATATTCTTGCGAATCTTCTTATATAACTTTTGATCACATTTTGCTTCTAGTTTCGTTTAGTATTAAATATTTTCACAAAGGATCGTGATGGTCGTCGTTACGAAATAATAGACGCCATCAAACAAAAATTAATAACTAACAATTTCGAGTTAAATTCTTTACGAATATTATATAAGAATGTAGCCTGAAGTTCCAGCTTTGCAATGAAATTATAAAAGTTCACAAATTGTTTACAGAAATTGAGTAATTAATAATTTTTCACTGCCGGGGCCATTTTATCCTTTTCTATCCCCTCTCTGTCCTTCTCTACCACGTGACCAGCTCATCGACGACCTCCTTGTCTATTCTATATTCCTATTACTTTTCTGATTATTTGGTCCAAAACCATAGATGGCGCTGATCGCAGGCGGCAAAATTTTGATTTGAACTAGGTACTAGAAATCAATTCGACAGTAAAAAATTAATAAATTTCCAAGTTTTCGTAATTAATTCATGAACATTTATAGCTGCACAGCAAAGTTGGAATTATAGGCAACATTCTTATACAATATTTAATTTAATAATTAATACTTACATGAGCGATAGGTTCTTGTATTTCCTGTAGTAAATAAGATTGCTATAGAAAAGTATTTTTCTTGTATAATATTCTTATTATTTTGTAATAAATATGTACTAGCATAGGAAAGCGTAAAAATAAATTTTTTTATTAAGAAATTTTATTTACAATTGTTTATTTACAATGTTTTCATAAGTGAAAAATGAATACAAAATGAAAAATAGTTTGAAAAACTACCAATTATAGACGGGAATCAAACCCACGTCCTTCAGCATACAAATTCTCGACTATCGCCATTAGGCCACGACTTCACTTGAAAATTATTGAAAATAAATCTATAATTAAAGAAATAATAAAACTTTAATCATAAATATCTCAAAAATTATTGAGTAGTTGCGGCTATAATGATATATTTTCTGAAACTGCAGGAGGCTATCTATAAACCTGCAAAGTTTCAATTAAATCGATGACCCAAAGGACTTGCACTCTCCTTGTTAAATTAATTTAATTTATAATAAAACTCAATCAAAATATGGCGACTAATTGAATTAAATTGGTAAAAAAATTTGCCACAACATAATATCTTGTATCATCAGGAAAGAATATTGACATTGCCCAAGATTTTCATTATTCTTTCGTGATTTATTTCATATTGCTCTACACGTGTTGCAGGGATTAAGACTGGCTTTTAGCAAATCCGATAGGGTATGGCATATGAGAAGTCGAATAGGACGGACGATTGGCACAGTATGAGCCATGGGGATCTTTCCATCGAACTGGCTGACGCGTATACATAATACCAAGCATATAACGTCGCTCCCGCGAATCTTCCGTGCGTGACAGCCGTATAGAGTTACGCGGCCTGCATTCCTAGGTAGGCATATACATGAAATTCGATAGCTTTTGCGCACCAGAAGACGCGTGGAAGGGCAAGCAGTCTCGCCCAGGGCGGGGAAACACAAATCGATCGTTATCGTGGCTTTTGGTTGTACTCGATGATCACCCAACAGTTCCAAATTATTGTAAACTCCAATAATCCTTAGGTAGTTCTCTGTATTGTTATGTGGCTGTAATTAAGTTAATTATGATATTTATTATACTATGTAATTAAGTATTTTGAGGTTAGAAGTTGAAATGGACTTTAACGTTATTAGAAAAATAATTTACCTTTTCATGAATTCTTTTCCATAATTCTTATCATAATTCTTTATATTCATAAACCTTACAGATTCTTCACTTTCGAATAACAAAATTTTTGTTCAAATACCATTTGAATACTCATTCGGATATTATCGAATAATGATACACGGACGTTAACAAACGAGATTCGAGCATAGAGATTTACTTATCAAGTATTTCAAATCTTGAAAATCTCCAGGGGACAAACGAGATTCTTAAGATATTAATCTTCAAAGATTCGCATTTCCCATGAAACGTAAGCTACGGCGCTCTCACGCAGCGTGCACGTTTAATGTGAACCGAGCTTAAAGTGAAAGCCGACCTGTTTGCCATGGGTACATCGATGCATTCTGCCAACGATTACTCGTACGACCTGTTCCCCGATGTACGTCCCGATTTTACATACCTACGACATCGTTTCACGATTAAGGATTCCGAAACGCGAACCACAAAACGAGCAAAAAGTGCGGCCCGAGAATCTTAATGTAAAATCGATCGAACAACTCTTGCTTTTTATCTCTTTGTCGTGTATCGTAGATTCGAATGATATAATAAATAATAAGAACGCATGCGATCAGCCTAGTAATTCCTAAAAGAAATGAAATAAAATATTTAAAGTACCAAATAAAAATTTGGTGAAAAATAAATTAATAATTTTTAAATACCTGCTACAAGAAAGATTTACAATTTTTCCATGCAATTCCAAATTTGAAATTTCTGGGATGACCGAAAATAATAATGATTAAATATTAGACGCCAGTTGTTTTAAAATTTGAAACCTAAAAGAAAAGAATACCTTGACAGGTTAAACCATAACCTTCTTAGATGTTTTATTAGATGTTTTATACAATACATACGTACTGAAATAAGTAACCAACGATTCACTGTGAATAACCCACGTCACACAACACGTGAGAATATGATCAAACTAAATTCAATACAAGGATGTTTCGAGGAGACAAGAAACATCGATTCGATCCAGCGACAAGGACTCGAAGGAACCCTAAC
Source organism: Eufriesea mexicana (assembly GCF_001483705.2). Classification (NCBI taxonomy): domain Eukaryota; kingdom Metazoa; phylum Arthropoda; class Insecta; order Hymenoptera; family Apidae; genus Eufriesea; species Eufriesea mexicana. Next base: position 1,122,925 of record NW_016908738.1, on the reverse strand, counting down.
CTATAACAAGCGAAGCGCGTTGATATAATTGGATAAGCTTGCTGAGCGTTTCGAGTTTCATCTTTTCCATTCTGCTGTGGCTTAAACTCATGGAATTTCAGTGGTGCTGTAGGTATAAAGCAGAATAAGTCCCGGGCTATCGAGAATCGTTTAACCGGCGTTAATCCTCTGTTGCGTTCGACTTAATCACCACACTCGTACCGCCGTATTTCTACACTTTACACTGTAGCGAGCCAATAGTCGCGATTGTTCCGCCGATATTTCACGATCTTGCACGAACGCAACAAATATAGAGGTATATGCGAATATTGGGGGACAACGCGCGGTTAACCATGAATCAAAAGGTATCGAAGCTTTGAAGCGGTCTTTTATTCGTTGAAAAGTGTTATATGTATGTTTACCAAAATGATGATATTATCGATTCAATGAGTATAAATTGGAAACGTTTGATTGATAATATGGAAAATCAAAGCCTTTTAAATATATTAATTGAATACAATTTCTGCAAAAGAATTTAGGTATGTATAAATGTAACTAACCCATCTTTTTATCTAACTCTGAAAGAAGAAGAATGTGAATATTGCAAGTGCTTTTTGTATAGATTATTTAAAAGCGTAGAACAAAAGAAACAGAATGCTTCCACAGCAGCACTCACTGAGCACTCTACGGGATGTACGAGATAAAGAAAGGGAGGGACTTAGGAGGGAGGAGGAGAAGATAAAGAGAGGTAATCCCTGGTTATACGACGAGACACAGTTGGCAATGGCACATTCGATGGAGGAAAAAAGCTTGCTAAATCCTAGAAAAGTAGTGCTCGACCAGACTGCTTCAACATTGATGTGATTCTAGAAAAGGTACGTATAACTGTACATCTTATATATTTTGTAAACTTTATAGAATTACTTGTAACAACTCTTAGTCAAACACTACACAATTCCTACATGTAATCATTTCATTTTTCAACAGTTTATTGATGCAATTTTTATTAAAGTATAGCCAATAAATAAATTTTCCTATAGTAATTGTAATAATTAAAAGCAACAAAAGATTCGCAATTATTAATTAACTGATATGCATATATTAATAACTCTGACTCTTTTCCTCCTAACCTAACCTATTCCCTCCTTTACTGATTTTCAAACTTTTCATCCATTCTTTTCACCCCCGATTCTTCACTTTCTTTTCCAGGGCCGAAACTTTCAGAGCCTTTGAATTACTCTGCCAAAACAACGAATTCCAGTAACGTAGACGCCGCACCACGAGCGAAAAATCAAAGAGGGAGTGGAGAGAGCGACTCTGGCTCTCAACGACAAGTATGATGTACTGCGCTAATAACCGAACCCACCAGGCCGGCTGTGGCAGATCCTAACGATGTTTTAAGCCGTAATTAATTTACTGACCGACCCCTTACATACGGGAACCAGCCGGTGTACCCTTAAATTCCGATGGCCAACGTAACCACGAACGAACGCATCTTCCATTTCTGTTCCTTTCCCTCTTCGACGTATCGGGTTGCGAGGATACGAACTGAATGAAGCACGAAACATATCGCCGCACGATGAACACCGTTCGCTCTCTCTTTCTTTGAGGAATCGTTGCCTGCACGGGAATATCTAAATAGCGATCAGTTTCGGCAGGTATCCAAGAGAGAGTGTGGGCGTAAAACCTGGCCGCAAGCCTTTTTCTGATCGAGGCAAGCGGCTTTTCTCACGGGACTAGCGAGTTTGCATCGCGTGCATCACCGCGATACACCGGCGGCGGTTTCGCCGTTATCGCTGGTAATTTGAACAGTCGAGTGTGATTCGCGAGCTGGGTGAGTGGAGGTTTTGCGAGTATAAATGATGTGGGATGTGGTGGGTGGTGTTGAAGATAGGTTTTTCGGTGGTTGGACGTTTGCTTTTGTTTTGTCGTTGAGTTTATGGTACAGACAAATGATTGATGCGTTGTAAATGAGAAATGTGTATTATGTAAATGAGCTTAAGTTTTAGAAGTTTTATGAAATTGGTAATGTGTATGAATGTATATGAACAAATAGGCTTGTAACTATGGCTAACAATCAACTAGGTATACCAAATTCAGAATGTATATAATCTCGCACTTTAATTAAACAAAACGAAATAAAAAATGTAAGAAAACTAATCTATTCAATGAAAAATAGGAAATATACATACACAAATTTTGAGTGTAATATAATCTGGATACCAGATCAAATTAAAGATTTACAAGTTAGCAACAGATTATAAAATTCTCCAGATTCGGAACTGGTTATGCATCCTTGTGACATTAATCACTCCACTTCATGCTAACCAAAAAACACCTGCCTTCCCCACTACCGAATAATCAAATCATTCAACATCGTGAACAATCTCATTCATCTCCATCTGCTGATAGCTCTAAATTATGTACATAAAGAATCACAGAACTGTGTATGCGAGTTGTAATAGCACTGTCAATTGTAGTTCATTGATTAGTTCACAAAAAGAGAAAGAGAGACCCCGGTGACCGGTCAGAGAAAACGGCGAGAGGAGAGCGGGCGCCGAGACGCCAGACGGCGGCGAATGCCGGGCGCCGCGTGTCCTAGACTCACGACGGGACAACGACCGCGGTGTTTGTCGAGCGAAATGCTGGAAAAAGGAATGCGACAACGCGCCATGTCCCAATGAAACTGCTTAAAAAAAAGAGGACGAGCCGTTCTACTCGCCAGTGATATAGAGAAAAAGGGGAGAAAATAGTAAGGGTAAGTAATGCGCAGTCGAGAAGAATCAGATGAAAAGAGTAGAAGAAAGAAAAAAAGAAGGAAGGCACATTTGCGAGCGGCCATAAGCGAGATTAATGCGCCACCTTCATTTAAATTCGAGAATGTAGATGGCGTGACATGTGCTGGAAGCTGAATGAAAGAAAGTGCTGCCATCACAGCATGCGCGTTGACAAAAGTAAAATGTTTCCTTGAACTGGATAAGGCTTTAAAGGAAATTTGTGAAATCGGTAATCAGGATAGATATTAGCAACCGGTAAGAGTGAAAGTAACAGTATTGCTAGGAGCGTGGTAAGGTTAGTATGGTGATGTGCTGATTAGGATGAGACAGTGGTATGCAGTGGGCTGTCAGAGATGCTGTAGGTATACTGAAGTGTGACGAGATATTTAGTATACCTTCATTGCTATAGTGAGATGTTTAGTAGTTGATATTTGACACATTCCTACAAGTGTATGTACTGTATATTATATCTTATAATCGGTATGTATATAGTCTATAGATTGTGTAAACAAATATACTTTGCGTTTACGTACATTGTGATAAAGAATAAAATATTTTTTCTTATTACTTTAATTTTTAATGAAATTTTAAATTTCTGTTTAGATATAGAGGAAATTAAAATTTAGAAAGAAAACTTTTTGCAGACAATATGGCAGACGATAACGAGGTTATATTCCACAAACAATACTTAACTTCTAATAAACGATGCTTGATGGTACGTTTATGAGAGATAAAATTTCAATTTAAAAACCATCCCAAAACGATCAAGTAAACCAAGCTTCATTAAAAATGGATTTTTTTTATTGGTGGTGAACTCAAAAGAACCGACTACCTGTACTCAAGAACCCCACTAATATAGATAAAATTCATTTGCTTCCAGAAAAATATACTTTATGGCAGAACAAAACTTAAATAAGCGTGAAGCGGCAGTGGGAGAATAAGGAAATTATCGAAAATCCCGAGCAATAATACTTGTTTCTCAGCTCGAGATACCCGGTATATTCATGCCGGTCTCGATTACCCACAGCACTCAACGCTGTTCTTGCACATGCTACTAAAAGAAGGCTTGAGATAACCTAATGAACAAATCGAATTCTTATGGGATTAATGACTAACAGAAATTCCACGCATTTCGATGTAAGATTTTTTGTTCAGTATGTCATATATTTTAATCTGAATATCAGAAAATTTTTTAATTGTTTTTTTTTAAGCAAATGAAATTCTGTTTATCAAAGGTTTGTTGATGTTATACAATAATGAAATTTCTATTTTATTTCACATTTAAAACTGAATAAAAGACAAAATTCTATTCATTACAGCGTCGATAGACACTTTAATCTGTAATGAAACCGATGTAGTAAGTAACCCGACTCACCAACCTGGCATAATAAACCTGTTCGTTTTAAACGAACCAGTCACACTTGTGACTCACATTGGCTTGATCCAAACACGACCAGGCGGACCCAATTTTCGCATCATTCATCAGGATGACCGGTCACAGCCCTAAGTCGTTAACGATGACGGCCTAGAAATCACGAGTCGTCCCTCTTCGTCTACAAACGGTAGGAGTGGTAGAAGTTCGTTCGATGAAAAGCACGTGCACAAGGGAAAAATAGAAAGGAAAAGAATAGCGATTGTCGACGAAGGAAGAACGGAAAAGAAAAGGTCGAAGTGGCCAGAGGTCCGGCAAGAGGGAACGTTTATGACGAAGCCTCGGCTCTGAATTACGATCTCAATACTGCAATAAGTGCTCTTAGCAGGGCCATGTTTTTTTCGTCGACGCGAGATGTTTCCTCCCTCTGGGCTCTTATCGTAGCTTTACGCTGCTACTCCCATGGGCTTCTCTCTTGAGAAATATTATTTAATTAACGGGAGGAGACCGCCTCAGTCGAGACCTGGATCTTCCATGGCTCGTAAATAAAAACGGTACATTCTTGCTCAGCCGTACCAACTCTGTCTTCTCCCTGTATTCTTCACCGATCCGCTACATTCCACCTCTCTCTGCCATACCCCTACCATTCGACTATACCCCCACTACATATCTACTGAGCATCGACTACAGTCGCGTTCTTCCGTTCCCTCAGCGTAAACGGTGCCCTCTTTCCACCAAGGCGCGATATTTTCGGTAATCATGGCACCGTTCTTCGAAGTCGAGACCCGCCACGGAGCTCTTTAAGTGCGACATTACTTCCGCTAGAAACGCACCTTTTGCTCGATTAGCCTTGCGGTGAATTTAAGCTCCGTTCGCATCGCTACGAGTACACAGCGCACACGACACTGTAGCCACCCTTCTCTGGTCTGCTGCGACCCCACCAATCGGGGACCAAAGAATTTCTTCCTTTAATTGTTCTCCGCCCCAGCAGTCGAAATATATACCGTAGGCTAGAGTCGAGTAAGAAACCGGCAGCAGAACGACTCCGGAAAGTAATCTGCCTAATTACCCAGCAAAAGATTCATTCGCAGCCTGCAGAGGGAGGATCGGGGTTAGAGAAGAGAGGTTAGTGTCGTAAAGCGACCAGAGACTCTTCTCCATCTTTCTCTACGCGATCGTCTCGCGACGCGCCGGCATCCGAAACGCGTCTCGACGTTTCAGAAAGCCAAAACGACTGGATTTCTCCTCCTCCAAACCGTCAGTCGGGCAAACTTATTTAACGCCCGCGGCTTCCTTCGCTTTGAACTAGAAACCCTTTTGGCGATACGCGAATGTCACAAAAGACCCAAAGATCTCAGTTTGTTCGTAATTCTTGTAACCACTGGAATTCAAAATAGTGACTTGTATGAAGAGAGGTTAGGATTTACGAGTATCGAAAATAATGAAAATAATTTTGGATTCGGATAACTGTAAATCACTTAGATAGAGATTATTACGATTACACTGAAATGTACAAATTACGGTAAGGCTGGAGTTTTACAGTACCACTTTATACAATCGAAAGATAGAATTTAGAAAATGAGAACTAAATCGAATTACTAATGTCAGTAATTTAAAATATTTTCAGTAGGATTATACCAGTGCCCGCAACGGAATCTATTCACAAGATTAAACAACTCTTCAAGAACTCGTAACATCGCCATTTCGCTGCAGACCCAGACCTCAGTATCCTAATGCGTTTTAATTCCACCCTCAAGCTATGAGTTCAGCCAGACACGATATATAAACGAAATCGCTGATTCTAAGAGGGCACCAGACACAGTAGCGCCAGCACCATCGACAATAACAAAACTCGTCCCAAGATACGACATGTAACAAGGGTAAGGACTAGCCTGTGTGTTCACTGGTCAAAAACATACTGTGCTTTTTCCTCATTTGGAAAGTCCGTCTGCGAGACGGAGAGAAAATATTCATAATGCTGGATTAAACATGGAAGTGGTCTGAGACAGGGTGGACGAGCAAACTAATCAGAAGTCCGCCCCATTTAATTCCCATCCTTGCTGTCCCGCTCTTAACCGTACACCGTTACTGCTCTGTGGCCAAGAGTTGACTCGTGCCTGGGTCCTTCTTATTACCTCCTCTCCCCACTACAAGTATCATCCCCACCATAGCCGATTATGCCAGTCCGTTTGGCCGCGTGCACGTATCCTCCACGTGAATTCAACTTCTTTTCGTTAAGACGTGCCATGGTCTTCTTTTTCCACCACAATCATCGTGCTCGAATCTTATATTGGATACGTATAATGCACAGGAGTGATGATGATTGTAGGAAGAAGTTCGTAGTTAGAATAGTAAGGTAGATTGGTGAGGGAAGCTACTAAGAGCTTGAGAATTATCGTGAAATCATTTTTATAGAATGGTTATACGAAACTGTAATGCCTGGTAATGAACGGGTTCTTATAGGTTAAATGTTCGTCACATTATTCTTACATTCATTAAAATTAAATAGGGTGGGGTGCCATAAAATGGCTGGATTTGAAGTAAATAAACCTAATTGAGCAACAGTGCAAGGAACAAAATAGAATTATAACTAACGGGAAGTACCTAGATTAATCGAATTGAATAAATAAAAATGAAATTGAATTATAAGTCTGAAGAATAATATTTATCTTTGTTGAACTAACTTTAATGAATTAATCGAATTAACTGTATCTTATCGATTTCAGGTCGAGTGCAGAACAAACTGTAGTGAAAAGTTACCAAATATTGAAATTTCGAAATTCTCTAGATACGAGCATTTAGCATGCTTATCGCATATTGATTCGATCAGTGATCGATGGTTAACAAGCGCATTAAAACAACGAGCCTGTAGGGACGATACATACACGGTGATTCAAGTTAAAGCCAACCAGACACATTACTCAAACGGTCGTAAAAGGTTAGTAAGGTTATAAGGCCGAGTCCATAATGGCATTACACGCGTATGCAATGATAGGTTACAGCAAAAGTGCATACTTCATAGAACAGTGAAGTGTATGAGATGATGCAAATCAGAAATGAAACAGCTAAACCGATATCAGCCGAAGCGGATCGAAGCAAATTGAAGTAGATAGAAGCGGATCGAAGCGGATTGAAGCAGATCGGAGCGGACTATAGCGGATCGAAGCAGATTCGATCGAGTCGAAGCAGGTTGAAGTGGATTGAAGCGGATCGAAGCAGACAGTTGTTGATTGAAAGATGAAAGAGGAATGATGCGGTCTGAAACGGATTTAAGCACATTATGTTTTAATTTTATTTTATAAAAATCTAAGATACTAAATAATTATTCCAGCTGAAATCTAAGCAATGAATGTACATTATAGTACGTCAGATTCCATACAAATTCTAGTCATTACGGCTGTGAATCTCAGACTACAGTAACAACCTAACCTTCAAACAAAAAAGCGCTCTTTCGCTTAATCAATATTCTTTTCCAATCATCTGCCTAAAGCTCACTATAATTTCGATTCCCACCATGCTAAATAAACAGAACAGGTGAACCATTTGTTCTAAGGTATAGCAGCCGATATCAGGAAAACGTCAGAGTTACAGCATAGCGATCGTGGCAGCAGTGCAATATGCAGTAAAGCACGAATGCAACAATGCGATCTCCCCTCTATCGGCGGCGAAGGGGCGAGAGGTTGCGCCGGATATATATGGGGTGTCTCGTTAATCAAGAGAGCTTCGCTATCGCCCATGGCCTATGGGGGTGGAAAATGGGAGAGGTCCGAGGGTGACCAGTGTTTAACGCTTGACAAACGGCCATGTAGGTACGCGGTCGCGTAAACAACGTGTCGACTGCAAAACAGCGCACACCGAGACCGAGCAAAAACCCGTAAATCTGCCTATTAAACGCAATTAACGATTTCAGGAAGGACGAGCGTCATCCCGATGACCACGTAGTCGAACGGTCGGATGCAAACTCTCTCTGCGACTTCGGTGGTAACAACAACGTAGAGAGACGAGGAAGAAAAGCTTGGGGTTTGGAAACGTCGAACAAATGGATTGATGTTTGCGGTGGATGATAAGATTGTGTACGAAAAAGCAAAAACTGTTAAGTAATTTATTTATAGATCGATTAATCTGTTTTCAAAAATAATCTACGTGGTACAATATTTTTAAAGTATACAACGAATTTCATGAAAAAGAATCTCATTAGACAGCTTTTTACGACATAACAAATATTTTTTCATCTGTAGGTTTACCCCTCGAAACCGCTGCACGCAATTTGAAAAACAAAAGTGACCACATAGCGAACGCGGGAATAAATTTCGACCCCTCGTAGGTGGCCACGCCAAGGTAATGGCAGTTGAAATATTTAATAAAGCGTCTAATCAAGAAGACCAGAAGGTGGGAGAAGGACTGTGGAGTTGCGGCTACGTGACCGACCGCCAACGAGCCCGCGATTCCAGTGAAATCATCCTCTTCGATTATCAGTCGTACAACAAGACGAAAAAAAGGACGCAAAATCGGGTTTTGTCGCATTCCACGCGTGCTTAAGCTTGGTCAGTACGCGGGGGCAGTGCGATTTTTCTCAGGGACTGCGTTTTCATCGCATTTCTATCGTGCCGCACGTTGCACTAACGAACACATGAAAAACCGTGCTCCTTTCTGTCTAAACGCATTGTTTCTTTCCTTTCTTCCCCTTGTCTAATGATCTTTCCGTGAATTCGCTTCACTTCTTACCATTAAATTCACCACCGTCGATTTCTGCTGAAACGCGTGTGCCACTCTTTCTTCCTATTTAGCTCCGTCTTAATCGCTGACGGTTAATAGGATCCCTGGAGTATCCTGTGTGGTAACCCATGACAGACTACGTGAGCTGGTTAATGGGAATATTCGGTGACTTAGAGTGGGTTGGTGATGTGGATGATTGGAAATACGTATGTGATAACTTTAATACACCTTACTTAATCACTGTAAAAAAATAAACTGACTTAACATTTTGGATCAATATCTGGGGCTTTAAACTTGTGAAATATTTTAAATTGTACACTACTTAGACAATATCGTATGTAGATCATGTTTGATTCCATTAATTTAGAAAAGATATTGGACATAGAGGTGGGATCAATTCATCTTGGCTACTAATATTATGAATTACATTAGGTCGATATTTTAAAATCATTGTAATAAATAATACACAAGTGTAAAATTGATATGTGTGATACAATAAAAAATTTCTATAAAATAACCTGTCTTCGTGTTTAAACTCATAACAACAGTAGGCAGAGTTAATTTCATTGGTCTATTAAGATTCCACAGGGGAAAGGGGCGAAGGGAATGCGATATATAGTACGCACCGTTAATTTCCACCATACCGACACATTCCCCCTGTTCCTCCATCAATAGATCCCACGTTCACACTTCAACCACAGTTCCTCGACTCTCCTCTCCTTTCTCAACGACGCTGTGCGGAAAGTCGGTCGAGATCGAGAAAGTTCTCAACGCACAACGATGATGAAAAAGTGTGGAATATTTTAGGAAGCAAAAGTTATTTTATAACGGTAATCATAACTCGATCTTACGCACCTGTTTATTGCCGCTTCTTAGAACACCAGACATTTGAAAATATTCGTTTACATTACGAACTGTATTTTGTATTCACCTACCTAATAGCATAAAACAAATATTCGTTTCATACCGTATTGCAGTTACCTTTACTCTCGTGTAATATAGAAGTAATGACAAATATGGCTTACGGAAAGAATCAACGAAAATGAGGTTATGTTTACCTTTATGTCAGTAATATTTAAGATAAAGTGTAATCGTTCTTTTTATGAGTTTTTGTTGGCAGTTCAGAATCGAAGTAACCTCGTTTTAAGTGAACCAGAACAGTGTTCGAGTGAGTCTGAATATAGTCGGTTCGATTAAACGTTCAGAGATGAACGCGAGCAAAGCTAATTAGCGGCTTCCGAGGCGAGCAACGTGTACCGTAAAAGGCAGGACACGAAGCGGCCTTTGAACGCGGTATAGAAAGGTGGGCCGAAAGAATCAGAAAAAGTGGCCGGATTCTTTGCCGTAAAAATGATTCTGTGCAAAAGCGGCGTCGTTCCGACGAGAACCGCATAACTTCGTCTCGAATTCTGTGAAACTCGCCTTTAATCCTGGTTCTTTCTAATACGTTGAATTATGTCAAAAACGAAACGACTATAAAATAAAATTATATCAATACAAATTATCGGTTAAATGAAATTGTATGGTATTCAAGGTGGATAAAATTAACCAAACAGTTCGGAAAGAAGAGTGTATACAAACTGAATCAAACTTGTCGAACCAAATTGAACTGGACAGAAAGAGGTTAGAATAAACTGAATAATGGAAAATAAAACGAAATTGGGTAAGGTCGAAATTCGCAAAATTAAATAGACATAGAAAAAATAAAATATGTAGAATAAAATTAAACTAAATGAATATAATAATAATAAATAAATTTTTATTTTTAATTAAAATTAATTTTTTTTATTTTTAGTAAATTTGACTATTTCGTGTAACTGAATTAACGAATTCAATTGGACCATGTATCTTCTTATAATTTTGTACATTTCTATACATCGTATAGAAATTAAGTTAACAAAATTAATGAACAAATCTAAAGTTTTCG
>NW_016908738.1:1107172-1110913 GCF_001483705.2 Eufriesea mexicana | reverse complement strand
AATTCGCAAAATTAAATAGACATAGAAAAAATAAAATATGTAGAATAAAATTAAACTAAATGAATATAATAATAATAAATAAATTTTTATTTTTAATTAAAATTAATTTTTTTTATTTTTAGTAAATTTGACTATTTCGTGTAACTGAATTAACGAATTCAATTGGACCATGTATCTTCTTATAATTTTGTACATTTCTATACATCGTATAGAAATTAAGTTAACAAAATTAATGAACAAATCTAAAGTTTTCGCTTTTTAGTACTATAAGAAATTATGAATGGAAAGAAACACGATTGAAAGAAGTAGTAATGGTTGCATATGAATAGATCTCGCGAAAGAAACCGCGAGAGGAGCGATGCAACAACATGTGAAACTGCACGGCCTGCATTCGGGGATATACGTCAAAAGAAAAACGACGAGCTTGGGGAGTGAGGGAACGAGTTACGGATGGAGCCGAGACAAGAGGAACCAAAGGTCTTCAAGTTTTTGCTGATCGCATACGAAACCTGCAACGCAGAGCGACATTCTTCTTCTCTTCTAACCCTTTCTGTTCTCGGTTCGATGAACGTGAAGAAATCGGCGTCCAGAGGCTGAACTTTTAGGGGCATACTTTTTCGGGGGAAAATAAAAGCATTTATCTTTGTCAACGACTTTTACGAGCAGTCAGGTCGAACAATTATTTTGATTCTTTTTAGTTACGTAAGTACGACGAATGTACACAAAGCATAAATTGAAATGTTAACATTAGAACTATATTTTTCAATTTTATTTCTGCCTTATGATAATTCTATTAACGGTCTAAGTCAATGTCCTTTTTCAAATTTTAAATGGTTATTTAACATTTTTTTAAACAAGCAATTCTTTTTTGTGATTTTTAGTGGTCTTGGATATTACTGTCATCAATATGTACCACCCTACATTGAGTTGAAAGGGGGGACAAAAAGGAAATCAGGACACGAAGATATTCAATTTTTATTTCCCTGTGTAATCTTCCGTCCAATAAACATAACATGGAAAGCAACATCGGAAGACTATAATTTCCTAAAGTAAAACGTTCAAGATCCCGATAAAAATGCCTGGCCAGATTCCCCACAGATAAGCCGTGTGACTTCCACCGAATCTCCCCCTATTGGCTGATACTCACACGCAAGGGACACGAAAAACAGCGAAACAAGAACGTAAGATAGAAAGCCTTCATTTTGACGAACACGCTGGAACGTTCTGTCTTATTCCCTTTACCTTCTTTCCCCACTACCAATTGGCGCCGGCCTCCAAGAAGAGTCACTTCTCTTTTTAGAATAAATATCTGCGTAACAGGCAGCACACTACCTTTTCGCATCAAAGATAATTTCAAGCTTCCAGGAACAAGCACCGATAAGCAGAGGGAAATTAAAACTGGGAACGACAGATAAAACTGTGATCGAGTTTGATGGTTTAAAAACGACTGAAAAATAGCTTTACGGAGAGAGTGCAAGAATTCCCTTCTAACCTTATCGTTTCTTCCTCTCCTTTCGACCATGGTGAATGAATCGTATTTCATCGGACTTTAGTATGATGCCTGTCCTCAAGAACGAGTACACGCTATGTATACGTGTACTACCTATTGGAACGCATTGTCGGAGGAACCCATAACCTCTTCGTCGTGCTCGTTGTTGATTACACGTTCTGTCAAACGCGTTGACGCGTTGGCTCGTACCGAGCGTAAGAACCTTAATGATCCTAACGAGTTCCCCTCCCGGGGGATCCTGCAAATGATGTTAATCACGGCCACGACACAGCCAACGAACGATGAAGCATCTTGCGCGGCAGACAATGGGACATCGTGATTTCCGTAATGTTACACTGTAACGTTTCCGATGCCGTTTAGAGACAGAGATGGTAAAAGTTTAATAAAAGTACGGATGAATGAAGTTAAAAAATATTTATTGTACCTATTCTTTCTCCTAATTGTATATCCAGTTTGGTCCAGTTCTACGAAGAAGTAAAATTGTTTTTTTCTTGCCAAATTAAATAAATTGATTAACCTGCAACCACCATTTTTTTTGTGACTGTAATAAAAATAACCATAAACAGTATGTGAGAATAGTTAACGAGGAGTCTCTACTATCCCTTTATGATTTACAAGCGCACACCAATTGGACGTTAATTAAAGCAATGTTCTAATAAAGTAGAAATCCTGGATACACGGGACGTATTGATTGGACACTGATATGGGAATAGAAAGTCAGTCTCGCTATCACGACCATGGATCTTCATTGTACGCGTTCACGTATACTCTTCGTACATCGTAAACACACCACACAGATTGCCTGAAAGGTTAGGTTCAGCTCAACTGCTAAATTAACTACAAGCTTTTTGATTATACCTAGGTCTTCGTTCATACTAACAAGAAAACACATGTTCGCACCGCAACTTATCCTGTTTCCGTTCAGTTTTTGTTCGGATAGGCAATCGAAGTCTAGAAAACCCTACTACTCTTCTCCACGAGAAAAACAGCGAAACCCATATACATGTATATAAGTACACGATCGATCATATTTTCTTGCGTCTATCGGTAATACGTTACTAGCTTCGATTTTAAATGTGGTGATGGCGTTTGGACTCACCGGTCCCTTTTCTTTACACACATAGAAGGCGATATCTCACTGAAAACCTCTGTCTTCAATCGTGCTAAAGATACATTTCATACCAAGAAATTTAATTCATAAGGACATTACAAAGGTGTGAAATTATAATTTCTTAGTATCCAAATTGTAACTTACTAAGTAAAGGTTATAACCAATCAGCGGTTCCTTGCACAATTTTATGTGAATCATCGAATTGCTGGAGAAATTAATACCAGACTCGGAACGATTTTAAACACAGTATAAATCCATCGAACGGTTCCTTTATCATGCCGTGCGGAAATGTCGGCCGTGTTTTCCGTAAACAGTCATCGACAGAATGAGGCTGCTCGTTAGCCTGGTATCGTCGTAAAACGCCACGCTATGATTTACCACCGCGCGCCTCGAGTTAGCAGATAAATTCGATAGGGGATTAATGATCCACGACTAATGACTAACCGCGAGCCCTAACCTCGAAACTCGCAAGACAAGTAAGTTTAGTAAAAGAAAAAAACTTTAACATCCTTCTCAAGAACAGAGAAGGAATACTGATCCTGCTCTGTCGATCGTATATCCTGGAGACAATACGAGAAATGAAAGTGATACAAAAAGTTGAGCGATATTGCATTACAACTAAAACTGTTACTCCAAAGAGAGCATTGACAGCTTCCAGCTAGTGGATTGAGCACGATAAAAGGTTTAATTCTTTAGATACTTTGATCAATCATGACCACGTATTTTCTAACCTCCTAGAACTTGTTATAATCTCTAAAAATATACATACTACTGTTACTATTTACTTTCGTTAGGTTATCGACTCTTTGTGCGGTGTTATGAAAGTGAAATGAGGGACACGTATTGCTTTCATAGCTAGACTGACGACTGTTTTGAAAGGTTAGACCGATTCTTGATATTACTATCCTGTTTATGGTAAGTTCTATTCATGGTCCCTTATACGAGTCTCACAGGATTTTCTAAGCGAAGGCGCTAAGGAATCTTACGGTATAAAATATATACAACTTCCCATGAATTTAATTACAACCCATTCTCACTAAATATTACATAATATCTATAAAATCAGTGTAAAAAAATACCTGTCCGTGAATATGACATGATAAACCTTCCAGGTTCCCTA
>NW_016908738.1:1103071-1106877 GCF_001483705.2 Eufriesea mexicana | reverse complement strand
TCCCTACACCCAAAAATTGGCCAGCTTGCGGTAAACAAATGAAGAAGTATATATCTAGGTCGGAAGGTCCAATTTCGCTCTAACTTATCGAAAAATCGAGATAGCGATATTCGGTGGGTCGAACAAAGCTTTCCAAGGGAACAACGAGCCGCATCGCGCTCGGTGAACCTGCGAACCAACGGACCAACTTTACAGTGAAGGGGAGGGGGCTCGGTATGTTAATTACAGACCAACATACATCCCTCTTCCCTCCCGTCCCTTACCGTCTGATCGTTTGGCAAGCTGGTGGTGTACAGTCTCTCGTTCTTTCTCATCGGTTAGCTCGGTTGCCAGCCGATTCGTCTTGGAACGGCCCATCGCCGGTCTCGTTGCACGCAGGCCTTGCGTGAGACCGACGAGTCGACCCCACGACCCAAAGCCGAGAAGAATCTTCCTTTTGCCCTCTTTCGATCTTCCCTTGCTGCCTCCACAGATCCACGGACACGCTCCACGACGTTTCTACGCCTCAACCGCCTTCTACTTACCACTACCATCGGTAGCGCTACCCCGTGCCTGGCTGCCCACGGGAAATCGACCCTCCGTTATTTGCACAACACGTTCTACAAATCTGAACGCATTTCGTCTGCCTTGTATTGCCGATTCTTCGAACGAAGGGAAATGACGCGGATTTCGTGGAATAATTGAGTGAAATGGCAGGAAATTTGATGCCAAAAGGATGCTGGTAGCTGAAAGGGTTTTGTGGAAATTTCAGTGATACGATATATATTAGAGAGAAGAGAAAAGAATTTTGTGTTACCTGCATGGTTGTAATTCTATTACACGGTGGTGAATCTTTATGACAAAATAAGCCATGATTATGGAATAACATTCGCACTCGGGTTTGGTATGCGTATATTAAGTGTACGTGTGCCTCAACTAAACGGATTTCTGAAAATTGGGATAGAATAAACCTCATTGGTTACATTCACAAAGGCTAATGCAAGTAAATAATAGCAACAGGCTGTATAAAGACACATTTGGTTGAGACTTCCGATTAACCCATTTGTGTCTGTAATGTGTACATTCGTCAGAATTTTCCCGGTTTATCACTGGAATGCATATACCGTTTTCTTGGGACACGTTCGCAATGTCACTGGATAGTATGACGCACACAACATGTGTTTCTCGCACCGCATAAAATATTATTAAATATTGCGCAAGAAATAAAATTGATAATTCCAATTTGGCCTGTAAAACGGAAGCATATTCTGCCAGTGAAAAATTAATGAATTAAGATTTGATAAATTTTTGGGTTAAGATAATAAATACTTCTGTATTGTACAACATTATTCACCTACATTTTTAAAAATATAATACAAAAAATTATATATGTTAATAAAGAACATATTTATATTTACTTGTAACAAAAATAAATCAGGACACTTCTTCTTTTTTTTCCACATTTTCCTTGAAAAATAGCCTCATATACAACAATCTCAGACAGTAATTTCAAGTCACTTTTCCCTGAGGAATTACAGTCTTTTTATCCCTTGGTGGTAGTATTACGTTTGCTGGGTCACCATATATATGTAAATAAAGTAGAATAAACCGATGAACATATGTATGATAGTTTAGATTATAATATCAGAAATATAAGGATATCATACTCTTCGCACATTAGGAGTATGAACACACACGGTAGCAGTGTTGTTAACATGCCTCTAAATTTACTCTCAGAATAACGTTTCACCAATAACAAATAACCATTAAGATAACTTCCAATATTCCCTGTACAATTTGCATCGAGATTTCTTATTTACCAGATCTAAATATACTAGGAAACAGCGTTTAACAGTTGAGTAACATTATATGTTATCACACCAAGAACTAAGCTGTCACGAAACCACTTCACGTAACGCGTATAGGTTATGCGAAGATTGGTCACTCTGGTGGAACGACGCGCTGCTTCGTTTTATCGATCCCTCGATCGACTAGATCGACGCAGATCTTGCATCTCCCGTCTTCTCTTTCCTTCGATTTAAGATAATTTTCCGTTACGAAGCTGTTTATCTGCCTCCTAGTATTTTTATTGCGACAAAGCGCATCACGTTTCACCGGTTTCGTTTATAGCGTTTTACTTTGTTTTCAGACAGGTATCACACGTCGGAGAAAATCAAAGAGGCATCGCGTGTGCCTTATAACTGCAATTCGTTTTAGTCGATATTACAGAGGCATATACGCGTCGCCATTGATCGCGCCATCATACATTTCTTTTGAAAACATTTCGGTGGGTAATGATAACTCTGCTCAGTCGGTAAAACGCAGAAACAACAATTAGCATGGAACATGATTGATTTCACTTGCACTGATAACGCATTGTAAGAATAAAACTTTGTTTTCTCTTTTTTCTCGTTTTTCCTGAGAATAAAAAAGACAATAAGCATCGTGAAAATGAATAATTTGTTTACGATATGTACTTGCAATTTCATTGACACCGTATCTATTAAAGTAATTCTGACAGATTCTTAATCAGCATATTAAAAAATGGTTCTTAACATAGGATACTGATTTTTAGAGAGTAATATAAACAAAATGTATCTAATTACTCACCGCCAAAAGTGTGGAACGTATCCCGCCGGGCATAAATCTCGACATTGACCGCAGGGTGCACCTTGAAGAACGATATTACCATGCGAGTAAGTATTAGACTGGCCGTCTTGACCAGGTGACAGCATTCTGTAACAGGAAAATTTTATTCGTTTCATTGTTATATCGTTCTCTGATATTTCATATAGATTAAACTGCTATCATTGGGGTCATTTCGTTAATCAAGAAATTCTTATTGCATTACTTTTCGTTTTGTTTTAATCTAAATATAATTTTTTATGAAAACTTGTCGCTTTATTCGTCTTTATGCAAATGTTATCGTTGTCGCGATCTTCAATTTAAGGAGTACCAAGTCCAACGTAAAAAGTTAATATCATCCATTACCATAAATTATAATAATTATCGTAAATTCTACAGTGACCAAACCTACCAACGCGTTATTAAATCAGACAAATGATTCCTTTAATACGTCGAACGATGAAATTAACATATATCCATAAATATGTGTGTGCAGTTCTTGTGTTATTCTATCTCGGTCGATGCTGTTGAAAAGCATAGTGGAGAAACTTTTACGGGGTTACCCTGCCGATCATCAATCTTTGTCAAATTTAAGAATAGTCTCCTCCATCTTGTCCTGTCATACTAGTTTCCTGCAAATCTCTTTTATCCGTGAAGCCTGCACAGTTTTTAGCCGGACATTTTACTAACCCTCTATTTTCTACCGTCCGCAATGAAATGTGTCGCGAAAATAATTAATTAAAGGCGCCATCTAATAGCAAGCAACACGAGTGATTACGCCCTGCTCAGATTAATAATGAAAACCGGCAATTAACGGGTAACCGATGTCCCATACGCTTCGATCGCCATCGATTAACCAACACCAGGTAATTACACCTTCTAGAAATTTTATTACAACGAAAATCTTTGTATACCGTGTGAGAAATGCCGACAGTTTCATCATGCTCTTCCCCTTTTGCATCGTATCCTTGTATTCTCGGTTTCTTGTTGCTCGCCTTTTTTCGCCGGCGGTATTATAAATATTTCCCCTTGGAGATGCGATCAAAAATAATGACGCAGCTGTGCGTGCGTGGAAACGAAACGAAATAAAACTACCGGGAACGAAAGTCGATAAGTTATCCCGCCGTTTAGCTTGATTATCGATTACTTTTTTTCAAACGCGCGGTCACAGCCGATAAAATGAAATTGAAAATTGTAGGGAA
>NW_016908738.1:1051894-1102935 GCF_001483705.2 Eufriesea mexicana | reverse complement strand
GGGAAAATGGGCCACGGGATTATGAAATTAACCGAAAACGAAATTTTTAAATCAAAAAGGACGTCTATCGACGGAGGTTCGATCGTATGCGAACGAAGGTAATGTCGAAGGTCGATCATAGCCACGCACGGTAGGCATACAAAAATTGACATCGACGGAGAAAAAGAAAGGATGAGGAATTTAACCACAGCGGTCATTACACGACCCCCAATGTGCAATAAAGCAAGCTGAACCACGTGAAGTTTTATGAAAGACCGTGACAGGAACAAGGTCGCTCACGGTCTTGCGACTGTCACGTGCCACGATTTGTAAAATTACGAAGGACAAGAGAACGATTAAGCCGAGCACACAAAACCTGATACTTTACTAACCGACACAATTGTATGTTGCATGTAACACGATACCCGAGAAATTAGACGGACGATTAACTATATCTCTGTCACTGTATCATTTTATGCAATCCCGCAAATCACTTCCGATACGGATCAATTTTATTTAATATTATTCTGTGATACGTAAATAACACATTATCAACGTTTTGTCGATAACCGTATTACTTTCTTGACCGACATTCCATCGTAGATTGACATTTTCATGTTCGTGCTTCACTTCTGGATATTATCACGTAACCCAACATCTGCCACAATAGCACAGATTCCTTCTTGAACGACAGTAGTTCACGCAATTTACCATCTCGAATGAGATGAACATACTGCGGGAGGGCAAGTCAAATTTCATAGCCGCAAACAAAATGGTCACGATCATGCGCATCTGATCACCGTAACCACGAGATTACCTACGCGTTGCACTTTTAATAAAGCTATATACGGAGAAGTCGTATACGTGGTGTGTAATTTTGTTCGATACACGTTTCAAGCTTCGGAGAGCCCTTCGATAAAATTAAATGAGCCAACGCTATGGTTCTTAACAAACATTCTATACATACATCCATGCGTCCAAACGTGTATATTTTCTGACGAAAGATTCCGTCATCACCCCGACACTCACAAATCGAAATCACTCTCAAAATCCAATTTACGTCGTGTTCGTTTATTTCGGTGCTTCTTACAGCTGGCCGAAACGAAAGCACAAATAGTAAGGAAAGTGGGCTGTGGCGTACGGTGTACAGAAGTGGCTGCAGGTTGCTGTAATTAGTATCCTTTTGCGTCATTAACGTTAAGCGTCGCTAGTGTGCAACACCAACGATAGGATGAACTCAGGTATGTTAATGGAGCGATAGCAACTGGCCGTTGAGTCCTTTCCCCTTGATGCTTTATAATTCGTGAAACGACCAATTAACATTCCCCGAAATGAGTAGGTGGTCTATTACAATTACCAAATGGGGACCCAATTTTCGTGCGGGAAGTTTTGGTGCAGTTAATAACAATGTTGATAACATTAATTGAAGTTTCGTCTTCAGAATCGATATATTTCGCGATTGAAACATTTTGTAACTTTGCTCGTCGTTAACTTGATACTAATGTCGAGGGAAATTTGGTTAATTTCTAAAATTTGGAAAAGGGCTAAGCAAATAAAGACACAAACTTTTGGTAATGACTACATCTCAAAAATTGAATGACAATAGAAATAACCTTAATTAATAGGAAGTTAATTCGATGAGAATTCAATGTTTAATTAGTGTCAGTGTGTATTGCCAAGATATCAAAACTTGTGCACAAAATGATGGTTATATTCTGAAGGTTTAAATGAAACATTGAAATAAATTGATCATATGCGATATTAAATGAATCCCTTACACGAGAAAGGTATGAAATTAACTGAAAGAAAGTTCTATGCGAATTGCGTGACTATATGCGAGTCTATTTTACAGGATCATCTTATTCAAAGGTAAAGGAATAGAAAAGTAGCAAAACTTGTATGCACGGGAGTGCGGAGACAAGAAGACGACCTCGCCTCACTCGGCTGAACTGGAGTTCTTCCGCGATGAAAGACATACACAGAGTCCACCGGTGCCTGCTGTATATTGCCTTGTGCATGGCGAGATCTTCGATCAAGAGCATGCGCACGTTCGTGCGCGACCAACAGGCAACGCGATCGTATAACGTGCAACCACCGAGAATACGGAACGTATACTCTATACACATACCTGTTGCTTTCTCTCTGCTGCAGCCGAGATGCTGAAACTACGATGCTTGGGATAGCTTGAGTCGCTCGAGTCTGGCGAGAACTTGCTGCAATATGAATTCACCGTTTCTCACGCGGATGTTATTCGTATGCCGGTTTTATTGCTCGTTTTCAAACAAAGAACGTTTTTCACGTAACACGTAACGACACACATGCGCGGACACGCGAATACTAACCTACCTGTCTTTGAAAGCGTCACTCGCAAATCACTAAATACGAAGATTTCTGGTTTGCAGCATCGCCGACCACGAATTCCTTCTCGCGTCGCGTAATATCCTGCACGTACGCTCTCGTCGTTGAACTGGCACCACTTCACAGTTGCACCTGCACTTGCACTTGCACCGCACCGCGCGAGTAATAGCCCAATGTCGTGGCACACAGTCGTGGCACACAGTCGTGGGGCCCCGACAGATCACGGGATACCGTCGCGCCGTCCTATATCGTGTCGAAAGGACCGACGATGGTGGCATCCTCGCGGCATCACCGTACACTGCACTCGAGTCAAGCTGAACGCTCGACTCGCTCTCTTCCCTCTCGCTCTGTTTCTCTTTTCTTCGCCTTTCCTTTCTCTTTCTCTCGATCCCACTGATACGTAATCTCTCTTTTGGTATTGTTTTGTTTTTTTTCTTTCTCCTATTATCGCATCACTGACGAGTCTCTCATGTTTCACAGAGGGTGGACATCATCACTTCACGGACGTGTTCGATAACCGTTCGCGGTTCAACGATCGAGAAGCTTACTGTAAGACGAGCGCATTGTCGGCAGTAGCACTAACGCCACCGTCGGAACTGTCATCTCAAGGTTATACAGGTGAATAAAGATAAATAAAAAAGCTTCGTCCGAACGAGTTGGTCGACCTTTGGCGTTAATCGCATTTTTATATTAATCAATATTCGATTCGATTGTTTCAGGTTCGATAGTGTTTTGCTCTGGAAACGCGTCGTTTTCTTGAAAAACGAATGAACAGAAGAAATATATACGTCACGAAGAAGACACTTTGCGGTCGATTCTCGAATGGTACACGATTTGCCTTGGTATGATGCTTCAAGGTATCCTCTCACAGTTGTAAACTGGAAGGGTACCTCGTATGTACGATAGCACGGCAACACGCAGTCGAGAGACTCGAATCGGACTGGCTGTTCAGATGAGGCCCTTTTCCCCCACTTTCGTGCCTCTTCGACTGGTTGCTTCTCTGCTCGCGTCAGGCCCCCACTTCTCACATGCCACCGGACATTCTCCTCTCATCCTTCCCCCGCGGCCGACGACTTTGCTTCGCATCATTGTATCTTTTCCCTTCTTTTTCACCTCTTTCGATGCTCCCGTACTTCGTCCTTTCTTCCTCTGCGCATGAACTTAACCTGAAGCTCCTAATGTATGTATTCGATCATCGTACACGCCTCCTCCTCCACCTCCTGCCTCTTCATAACCATTGAGCGTTCTTTCTCGCAACAGCTTCTGATAGGTGTTCGGCTGACATTGCAAGTGCAACGTCACCGCCAGAGGCATCTTCGTAGACATCTGTGTCTTATTGTACATCCGTTCGACTCGTGAATGGTTATCTGGAATCTCTCGGACAGTTTACTATTACGCTTGCTACAAGTGCACCATGATTATTATAATGTATCTTTCATAATTCTCAAATTGTGTTAACGAGACTGATCACCACTTCGAATAATGTGCTTATAAATTTATTTATCATTGGAAAAGTAAAATTCATGTTTGGCTAAGTCGAGAAATTTGCATTCAATAGTTTTCTTCTGTCATCGTGCGATATTCAATTTTCCGTTCTTATTTTTCTTTCATTCTTTATAATGGAATATCGGATTGATATTTGTTTACATCACTCTTTATTTTATACGTTGTAAAATCTTATTTATGTCATGTAAAATTAAAAGATAGAAAGTTGATTAATAATTTTATAATTGATTAATAATTGTTTTTATATTACTATATTTTCTATGGTAAAAAACATTTTACAATAATTCGTAAACTCAAATTTATATTACAGGCGGCATTTCAAATTTATATTATATATTATGGTAAAGACTCATGTTAAGACTTACAAAAACAGAATATTTATTGTAAGTAAAAGTGATAATCATATAAGTAAACATTTTATTACCTACCTTTTTATCGAAAAGAAAATTAAATATTCAACGAAAATTACAAACAGCAATTAGCTCAATAACAAAACATATTAGCACAGTCGAAGCGAAAAGAAGTGATTAAAGCGCCTTTAATTTTAAATTAAATACTGTAATAGTCGACAATATTCGGATGTATTCGGATACGATCGGCTAACCACGTGATGGTATCGAGAAATATGGCGTGAAGTTGGCACGAAGATGGTTGTCGTGAGTTACGAAAGAGTAGACGATTTCTCGCGGGGAAGGCGCTTCCCAGTCGTCCGGAAGAAGTGCCACACAGCTATTTATTCCATCAATTTAACTAACGGAAGGTAGTGCAATGGTATACGACATCAAATGGATTATACCGAAGCTTCGAAATCCGACCAGCCTCTGGAATATTGCTAGTAGTATAACCTTTGTAGCAGTAGGGATTTTCTCTAAAATCATTATAGGTAAGCGGCTACACGAGCCGGTTTTTAAAATAAAAATCAGTACTGCTTATTTCTTGATATTAATATGTTTATTCATTAGTAATCGTTCGGATTTATATTTAAAAGTTGTTATTTATATATTAAAAATTTTGCTGTTTTTAAGTACATTCGTAAAGTATATAAGCATAAAGTACTAATTCATAAGATAAGTAGTGTATTATACTGATAATTTCTGTTCGCGATGAAACTAAAAAGGTATCTAAACAGATAGTATATTAAGAAGATAAATCTTGTGTGTTCATCTAAGCGTAAAAAACACTATACGTAAAAAAAAAAGATATTGCTTTATGTAATAATGTATACTGTGAATTCAGTTAAATGAATTTTAATGATTGTCGTAAAACTGATGTAAAAACTTTATCTAACGTAAGCTGTCTGTATATTCGTATTTTCTGTGGTCATAATGAATTTATAAAAATAATGTATGATAAACTGACAATTTTTAATTGTTGAACAACAATTAAATTTTGTGTATATTACTGAATTGTACTGTAGCACATGCAAGTATTTCTTTATGGAATAAATTAATAACACTTGAAATAAATGATTCTAGAAGTCATGTTATTTTATCATGTATAGTGATTTCTCAGTAAATCCGTTATCAATTGAAATTGTGTATGGTATATAACGTACCGTAAACTCACATTGCTGTAATTGAAAGTTGTACATAATGCTTATCACAGAGGTTATATTCCTACGTATTTTTTTGCAATTTTTAAGTAATCTTTACATCAGTAAACGTATGTAAGTTTAACATTTAATTCGAAATCACATTTCGTCCACTATAGCTATACAGTGATTGTTATTTTTATCACTTTCACTATTGTTTCCTTTCTATACAGTTGCAATTCAATTTTTGAATTTAGCGCGTATTCTTTAAACGTATACCTATATATGGATAAAATTGAGAAAAGATCATATAAAAAAATAGAATAACATGCAATAAACAAATGCGAATAAAAATTCAATACTTGACATTTAATTATCTTTTACACACTTCATTGCGGTAGAATTGGTCACGGCACATGTATCACTGCGCGACATATCGAACGTTCATTTAATTATGACCATATTCACATAACTCATAACCTTTTTTCATTTTATTCGATGTAGCTTTATTGTTAATTATAAATTAACGTATGTTCATTTGTAGTGTTATTCATGCATGTAGTGAGAGATTATACCTAATTATTTTCATTTTAATCTTATCAGATAATTCTTCCAAATTATTGCGTGTTGTCTTAGAACCGGAATTTTCATTTTCTATTATTTTTACTATGTTTTGCGAGATTTTACGTTTTTAATTTCAGGAAGGCTCAGGTACATATTACTGCCCAACAAAGGGCACAGGAAATCAGTCATTTGCCCTCGCTGGTCTTTCAGTGAATATCACTGATTTACAATGAATTCGGTTCAGTGTTAGCTTAGCTTTGAGTCAATAGACTACGGAAATTAACCAATTACTCAATTGGTTGATCATAATACGCCATACTCAAGTAACCCCCACCACCTTCCTACATTCTTTACCTTTCTTTTCTGCTCCTCTCTATTTATTCGCTTTATCAATTTATCCGTGTAATAGTCGCCATTCGTTTCTCCTAATTCAGTTTCATCTTCTAGTCGCATTTATAGATTTTACATAACCAATAGTTTTTCTGTTCATTATATTTTTAATACAAATTTGCTTCTACTGGACGAAGTGATTCGTATTAGGTAATCTGAATGAATATTTAAATTTTAATATGTTCCATTACTAGTGCAGAGACCATAATTCAATGTAGCTGGCATAATTAATGTGAGAATTATGAAAATAGAGATTGATTCGTAGGCCATCTGACGGGATATCCAGGAAGCATCATCATGATGTTAGATTTACTCATCGAAACTCTGTATCTCATTCAGTGATATAACATATCATATCATTTATTTTTCACAACAAACTATCGAATTTTTTCAATTTTATTTTATCATCAATACATCTTTCTAAGATCATTTTACTACGTATCTATGATTTCGAAAGACCTGCGAAGGTTATCGAACTCACTTGTGAAGTTTACACAATTCTGAAGCACAAAAAAGTACAGAAAATTATTTTCAAGATGGTAAACAGTTTTAACCTTCAATGTACTCTTATTGTTCAATTAGAAACATCTTTGTCATCCTTCCTAAGATTTTTAGAACAATTATAAATTATTTCATGAAAATTATCTCATACGATCACATAATCGATTTTCATAACAGTTATAATAAAAATAAAATTTTTCAATTTCAAGAGAACAATTATTTGCTGTTCTACTTTGAACTTCTGGTATTCGACGAGGTGCGAGTGCAGGTTACGATTCATTAAGTATACATAAAATATATTAGAATGAGCCAATTCTGCTCTAAATCGAGATGAAGTGTGTATCATGACGACTAAGTATGAAATATCTACGAATTCCATACGAAGTATTCACTCTATTCTATACATTCTTTTCTAATATGCAATTTAATTTACCGAAGGTTTTTTCTATTCGTGCTGTTTAAGAATGGCTGAACAGGACGACAGTCTACAACAAGCATATCTTCGATCGAGCGTTGAACAATCGGCCGAAAAACGTGCCACTTATCACTGTATCGAATCATCACAGTTGCTTTGACGATCCTGGTATATGGGGTAAGTTCTCCTGACATAGTTTAATCTAACCACCATATCGATTGTAGTCTCTGTTAAATAGATTCAATACTATTTGATTGACGTACTTTTTTATCTTCATTATTGTACTTTCTTAGCAAACATTTTATGGTACATATATATGTACCATAACTATAACAAAATGTATTAAAGTCAATGGAACAATTTTTTAGTTATAATGACTTTTTTCAGATTTGAACAATTAGACCTGAAGGATATTTTACTTTTTTTATAGATGGCTATTATATGAACGTAATATTTTCTTTGTTTAGCGAATTTATAAATGTACTGGTTCCCCATCGATTTTGATAATTTTGGAATATGTTGTAAAAGGTAACATTTTGAGCAATTTTTTCTATACAGATGGCCGGTGATTAACCTTAATTTTCGAGACATTAAAATACTTTTGCTATTACAGGAGATCCAATGACAAAAATCACTGATGTCTACCGATTGGCAGATGTATTATGTACATTAAATATTCTTTGGATCAACGGCTAATACACCACGGTAGCACTGCTAATTTTTATAGCGTACTTGATTTGTTTAAAATTTTAACATTCGAGCGAATGCTCTTCGAAAATTTAACCTAGTATAATTTAAGCTCTGGTTAAATCGAATAATTTTATCCTGTATTTAATCCAAGATTAGGTTGTATTAGGTTAAATTTTTGCAACATATGTGAATGCCGAAGTGGCTCTTCCTATTCAAAGGTTTAAAATTTGAATAGCTTTTAATTAACTTGCACAGCATAAAAATTAGCTGTATAATCGTGGTATATACGTGTTTGCATTAAGGAATAACAGTACTTAGTATAAACAATCTGTTGTTTGACAATCAAATTGTTCAAAATGTTGCCTTTTACGGTATATTTTAAAATTATTACAATTTTTGAAGAGCCTATACATCGATAGATTACTTTTTTCATTATATAAATAGATTACAGTAGAATAAATTTCTAGTTCAATCATATGTTATAATTGATTTCTTGCAAAAACGAAACGATATACATAGAGAATTGCATTATTAAGTTCCACGAACTCTTTCTATATTGTTTCGTT
The DNA here is from genome assembly GCF_001483705.2 of Eufriesea mexicana. Lineage (NCBI taxonomy): Eukaryota > Metazoa > Arthropoda > Insecta > Hymenoptera > Apidae > Eufriesea > Eufriesea mexicana. The sequence continues at coordinate 1,094,435 of NW_016908738.1, read as the reverse complement.
AATTATCGATTATTTAGACACATGTACACACACGTACATATACATACCTATAGATGCACACGCATTCCCCTCTTCCTGAAACATATATAATCTTTTCTTCCTCAGAATGACCATCGATAAGCGATCGAATGAACGAATTTAAGACAGAAAAATCTCTGAACTCATTTAGCGACCCTGGACCTGAAGGATATGCTGAATCGTCGTAAGATGAGATGGTCGCTCGCAGCCCACGACATTTGTTTCACGAACTTCTGGCATTCTTACTTCTTTATGCTGGGAAAATGCATTCCTGTAATCAGAGGTGACGGTGTGTATCAGCAAGCCATGGATTTCTGCATTGAAAAATTAGCCGCTGGTGATTGGGTTCACGTCTTTCCCGAGGGAAAAATAAATATGCTCAAAGAGAATATGAGGTTCGAATTATCTTTTTTTGTCTATTCTATTATCTTTTATTTCACTTTCTCTTTTATACCTGATAAAGATATAATTTTATAAAGTTGGATGTTTTATATCTTTTGTAGATTAAAGTGGGGCATTGGGAGATTAATATTGGAATCACCTGTTACACCATTGGTAATTCCAATTTATCATCTTGGCATGGACCAAGTTCTTCCGAATGAGTACCCGTATCGATTGAAAATTCGTAAAAAGGTCACCATGAATTATGGCAAACCAATAGATTTTAGCGAATTAATAAAAGAATTACGTGCGTCCAATGCGAGCGAAGTGGAAGCAAGAAAAGCGATTACGGATCGTATTCAAGACGAACTTTTAAAGTAAACTGCCCTTTTACATCTCAATAATTTGTTATATTAGTTAGAATAATAATAATTTACATTTTTATGATAATTAATATGTTTTTCTAGATTGAAAATAATCACAGAAGAACTTCACAAAAACTCATGATGACCATACGGGAGACATTCTTATTGTCAACCCGATTAGCTTTAATTTACCAAAAAATAAAACATGAATTTTAATATGACGGTAGGTGATACACGTCTTCAATTTTTATCCAGGGATATTCTCCTGTTGACGATATTTCAGTAATACATACGCAATCGTGTGATATAATGCACGTATCGGCACGTACGATTTAGATTTTTTTCTTCTTTGTAAAAAACAAAAATGGGATGAGAAGAATATTATGACCAATTACACTTTTTGAAGTCTTAAGAATGCCATAATATTTCACGGTTACACCATCTATGTATAACAGTGTATATACGTACCTAAGTACACATAAAAGAATCGTCATAGTATATTACATAAAGACTTGTTGCGATTGTTTATAGAAGAAATTTTAACATAGTCACAAATTACGAAAGTTCATAAAATGTAACATTAAAACTGTGTCACTGTACTGCATGGCATCATTTGTTTCATATGTCAACTTTTTAATATCACAGAACTTCATAATTTGTGATTATACAACAGTGTACAATCTTTGTGTATAATCTTTGTACGATTCACTGAATTTATTTTGCTTATACTAAAATCTATTTTATGGTTTCGTATAATTTGAATATAACTGCATTAAAGGAAGAAGGTAAGGAAAATGAGTTTACAAAAACCACAGAAATTAAGTTAGATTTAATTGAACCGAACTTATATTTGTTGAACTTCAAAGCGTTTAACGCCATCGAGCACAACATAATAAAATTGCAGTGCTTATAATCAATTATTACACATTTAGGTAGCTACATGCACACATATATTTTTGATATTATAAGAATTTACAGTAATTGTACTAAAGACACTTCGAATGATAAAAATACTGCAAAGATATGCATATTTTGTATTTATTAAATTTTCAATGTAAGTAGTAAAATAGTTTCAAGAAAAAACTATTTTCTACAATGTGTTGTACTAAATGCAAGTATTATTCAAATGTACTATGATACTTTTTTACGTCGTCTTCCGTTTTAATAAATTATTTTTCATACCACAGTATATCGTTTAAAGAAATACTCTGAATATCATTACAAGATAATATATAAATATTCCTCGAAAACAAAAAATTATTTGATTTGGCGTATATATTAATACGTTTAAAGATCTTCAAATTATATAAGTTATATTACCTTTCTTAACAAATACAGAATTTGTTTCAATCATATTTTCATGATTATTGATAAAACAAATATTTATATTACTCTATGCAGAAGAGTATTTGTACGGACAATTTAACAAATTACATTAAGACTAATATTACGTATGAAAAATGTGACAGTATTACATCATTTCATTACGGACATTCACAGATAATCTTGTACATATATACCTTTTTTTTATACCATACAGAAATATATTACGTCATCATTCATTTTTGCGATATTTTTCAATGGTAAAATCGGGTATATCTTGGCACGTTTTCTCCTTCCGTAGAAATATAATTCTGATTTTATAGGTGACATAGTAAAAGCAACATTCAATACTCATTCTTACATGACAAATGGAATCTGGAATAATACGATATATATACCATAAACTTTAAATAGACAAAACGGTATATAACACTAACGAGGCAAAATTTATGTAATACATGTAGATATTATCACTCTCGTCTTATCACTTATTTTAATTTTCCTACAATTACATAAACAAAACATGAAGCAAGACGAGCAACAGTTCGATCGCGAGACTTGGATCGAAGTAAATGAACTTCATACTTGAAATATATAATATTATTTCATAAATAATATTAATTAACAACTTTTCCTTCATAGATTTAAATACAGTTAAAGGGAAGATTAATTTCTACTAATTATGATGCTTTACATGATACATGTACAAATATGACATAGAAAAAAAAACATTTTATTTAAAGATTATTTGATACTTTAATTAATCCCTTTACAATTTCGATTTTATTTTCGAACGATGTTCAAGGAATAAAAAATAACAAATAATATTTAAATATTGCTCAATTCTAACAACGATTCATGTCGCTAACATACACAAATAGAATCATTCTATACATTATATGTAAATATACGATTTACGATTACCTATTTCTATGCAATATACATTTTAGGATTCTAGAGTATTTAAATATGTATACATATATATAGATCTCACAAGTATCGCGATCGAAGTAAAATTATAAATATCACCATGATTCAATAAAAAAAAATAGCATCCTTTTGGTATAGATTCTGGTCATACATTTCCTTTCTCTTTATAAATCAATACAATCGTCCAGCACTATTTTCTTGAAATTATCTAACTTTATCGCCCTCAATAATATCCATTGGCAACGTTACGAAGACTAGTTTTATTAAAATTACAAATACTTCCAAGCAGAGCAGCTCGTTCGTTGGTCAATCTTGAACCACTATTTGCCACATCAACAGGTGGCGGTAACTGTGACGGAGGTGGTGGTATAATACTCTTAGCAGGAACTCCATCATCTTGCGGCACATCTATAGAACCTTTAGTTAAATAAACTATAATCTTTTATAATATCTATAACATCGCTTGGACACATACGATTACACCATGTTTAGTCTTTTAATAATTATCTTACATATTACAAAAATATGTAACAGTTAACGCCACTTACAGCAAATTATAATGTAAAATACTCAAACCAAAACCGAAACTCAAACCGAAAATATACATTTCATAATTTATATACATTTGTGATGTTTCCAAGCGATGAGTAAATGAGAAAATGCATGAATGTGTACAATTAGTCTTTGAGTGATCATACGACCTACGTGAAAGAAATAAGCGTAGTATGCGCCATCAACTTTTGTGCCCAGCTAATATAAAAATTAGGAAGGTCAATTAATGGTAGTTGTTAATGAAAGTTATTGGAGAACTAGTTTGATACTTACGCAGCGATGGTGGTGTTAAGGTCCCAACGCTTGTTACCGTAGAAGTACTTGTGGGACTGTCCGAGCGTTCTGGGCTCTTGCCATTTACGTGTTTCATTCCGTTAGCACTTAATTGATTCGCAGAACGTTGTTCTTGTGCTAATTTTTGCTCCTTCTTCTAGAAACAAAAAAACATCGATTTATTTTTATTTGACGAAATATATCAACATTTTAACATGACATTTAAATATAATGATATTTACTAGTTTCTGTTTTCGTTTTTTCATCTCTTCTTCCGAACTCATCATTTCCTGTACTTTGACAAGTCTTTTCTGATGACGCGCTACCTTTTGTTCGTCTTTTAACCTTTGTTCTGCTTTGTTTACTGCTTCGTGAAGGGCTTCTTTCAAATGACTATTCAATTTGAAGTATGGTCTTTCAATAGATCCAGCAGCTAATGCAGCGTGTTTTGCTGATTCAAAGAACGGGTGTTCTGATAAATGCGATACCGTAGGTAGATCTTGTTTTAGGGCTTCTGGTGAGAGTATCACTTCCAACAAACATTTTAGAGTTGCTTCGCAATATGGTAATTCTGCACATGTTGCTTCTAACAGCGGTCTTCCAAATGCCATTTCATATAATACATGTCCAAACGAATAAACGTCTACTTGAGTCTATAAAAGATAAAAAGTAGATATATATTTAACATATTAAAAGATTTGCAACATGTCTAAAAATAAAATAATATTAAATATACCGTAGCATGAAGTTTACGACGTTGTACAACATAAGGACGATAAAATGCCGGTAAGCCTAGAAGGCCATTTTCTATATCTAACAATTTTGCACATCTCTGAGTTAAAAGAATATTTCCTGTATGTAAATGTCCGTATGGTAAACCCTTTTCATGAAGAAATCTTAAAGCTTCTAGAATCTAAAATGACAATTAATTAGTTCCATAATTTGTAGCTCTATTATTTTAATACAAAATATTAGTTTGCTAACCTGGTAACCATACATAGCAATTTCAGGCACTGTTAATGATTTGGTTTGTTTTGGATTTCCATACTTTTTTATAAATGGTTGTTTGGGTTTAGTCACACACAAAATGTCACGTAATGTACCCGTGGGATAAAAATTTCTTATCATTAATGCTCCATTTTCTGTCACATGTTGACAGACAATTGATTCGATATAATTATGCTTCAATGTTCCTAAACTTTTGAAAACACCTTGCATATCTTTGTCTTGCAAGTGTTTGTCTGGACCAAATTCCACCCATGCAAGTAGTAACTCTTGTTTAGGATTTTGACGATTTTTTACAGTATAATAATGCTTTCTTAATCGCCATCCCATGTCAGGAATGGCCTTAGAAACTTCAAAATTTGCATCACTGCGTAAAGCTAGTGATACTTGTTGCAGAGCTATTTCTGAAAATTAAAACTGCATATGAAAATCTACTCAAAAATTCATTACTTATAATTTATAGTAATAAATTTATTTTAATATTTAAAATATTATCTATAACTGTTATTTACTTAAACATATGTACATTTCACTTTTAATTACATTATTACATTCATTATTATAATTAAATCATACCATGTAATGGTGCTGTATAATTATCTGGATCTAAGAATTTTTTCATAGGAAGTGACGATGCCAATATAGGATTCATTAGTATATTGTTTAGGTAATTCTGAAGGCAAATAAAATAAAATTATAATAAACTGATACTTAATAGTTATCCTTTTATTATAATATGACTAACCTGTAGGGCTACTTGACGTTGAGCTATGAAGTCTGGTTCCATATTACCAATAATTTTTTTTGGAGGAAGTGCCAGGTCAATACCTGATATTGATAAAGTTGCATTGAGCTGTATAAAGTCATTGTAGCGTCTACTAACTCTCCAAGATTTTTCTGGAAGTGGACCTCTTTGTGTTCTAATCACGTACTCCTAAATTATTATAAGAAACATATTCAAAATTTGTAATTCTACATTATGTAACATATTTATATTCTATATTACATAGTTCAGTGCAGATACAAGTTATCATCCGAATAAGTTTTTAAATATTTTTCAAACATATATATCATTTTTTTTAACACATTATAAATATGAAAGTTCATTAAACAACAATAATTTTATTCGTAGAAAAACAACAATATTTAGAAATATCTAATCTTTAAAACAAGAATACTATCGAAAATGTTATATAAAGAACAACAATGACCGTTACTAATTCAATAACATGAGATTGGAGCGAAAACTCATGTGTAAACTTCATGTTCTATCGAGCAAATGTCAAAATATACACAGGAAGCATGCGCTATACCGTGTGTCCGTCAATTGTTTTTGCATTTTCAATGACGCTTGTCAACTTTTCTGTATCATCTAGTAGCACTTTATTTGTGTATCGTTTCTCAAATAAAGCCATTGGTCATTAGTCCGACAGAATGCAGAACCCGTGCGGGGCGAACTGCGTGAGTCTAACATATAATTTCTGAGAGTCGTCATACATGACGAATTTTTTCTTCATTTCAACATTGATGAATGTGTTACACAATTATTATAAATGATTCAATGCCACTTAAGGAAACACACTGATATTGATATTTTATTAACAATCAACCCAGATTAGAGATAACGAATTTGCTTTTCATCACAGTTTAACACCCATCTTTCACCATTTTACTCTGTACATTTTTACAGTGATACCATACAAACGAATGACCACTATAATGGAAACAAAGTTTCTATATTTTGTATTTGTTACTTATTTTAAACAAATGGTATAAAATAATATTTGGTTAAAATTGTACTCAAATTTAATTATTGTTGCTAAGTTGTTAATAACTAAAGAATGTTGTGTTCCTTACAAAACGATAATTTATCATACGTTTTATACTATATTAATTAAAAAGACGGTAGCCGATTGGTGGATTTGCACAATTCAATTTATCCATGTAATATATAAATAAATGAATTAATTGCAATATGAATTAATAGAAAAAAGTGAGAAAAGAGTTTTTAGATTGAGTTGTGTATCATCGGTGATAGAACGAACAATGTGTAAAACAAATTCCATTTGACTATTACTTTATAGAAGACCAATTGGAGAACTTTGCTTTAAACTCTTACTTTTAATGTATATATTTATACTTTTACATTTACTACCTCATGCGAAAATATTTTATAGAATGTAATAAAGAACAGTTACACAACAAATTATTGGGTCAAAAGTTAGTAATTTATGACACAAATTGTTTGTCACGAGTACATTTAAATCTTCGCGGGTCGGATGTGTACTTATGAAAGCGTCGTAGTACCTCGTCGCGTCGTCACAACTTCCGGCCATAGTTTTGCATCCTTTTTTCCGAACGTCGTCTGCCGTTGTAATCATTACACCGTGGTGATAGTACAACGAAGTGGAGTAGTGTCAGAAGTAGCAAGTATCGATTCGTTTTTCTCTGAAATTACCGAGAAGTGATGGCTATTTGGTCGTACGTCGTTTCGTAACAGATAAACGAATGCTATCGAATTTTCCGATCGGACGTACAACGAAAATCCCACGATCTCCGGAGCAAACCGTGAAATTCTTTTTTTAAAACGATTGCAACGTAGAGAACAGTGTGGTACGCTGCCTACAGATGATGGCACGGTTCAATTTTCTCTTCACGATTGGACACACGAGGCTTGAAACATTTCCCGTCGGCTCAGGTTGACGGCTTCCGTGTTCACATAGAATAAACAGCTCTGGCTCGCTGTTATTCAGCGCGTGATCCGAACGTTTGACGTCGGTGTTCTTTTTCCGCCGTTTTTGAATCGCCGCCAGCGTGTTAATTAAACAAACAAACTGTGGCCAAGTGGTGTTAATCGGATACGCCGCAAGAAAATCTGGAAAGGACGTGCAAGTCGATGAGAAGAAGGAGGCGGCGGAGGAGAAAGAGGCAGGAATTTAGGATCATCGAGAGATATGGAGAATAACAACGAAGCGCGCACCGTGACCGAACGTGCGTCGACGTCGAAGGAGGAACCCTTGGAAGCGACGGCAGATGATGATTACGGCTGCGAGCATTACAAGCGAAAGTCCAAGTTTGTGGTGAGTCTTCGTGAGTCGGTTCCCTTCCATCTCACGGATACACATATATGCGTGTCGCTCTGTTTTCAGCTTTGATCACGCAGATGTTCAATGATCAGTTTGCGCTTTTCAACCGCGAAACAGCGTGCTCTTTCTGAATACCGTTTGTAATTCTTTCGCGAATCACTATGGTTTCATTCTGTGTCAACCATTTTTCAAACTTGTCACGGTTCGCGTTGATTTCGTTCTTGTCGACTCTCGAGTTTCTTCCCGCGATGTATCATCATACAAGTTCATACATATTCATCGAAATTTTGTAATTTAATTCTAAACAAGTCTAGTGACAATGTAATAAGCGCCAATAGATCTTCTTTATGTATATCATTAATTGGCCCGTTAAGTGGTCGTAAGCAACGCACGTCACCGGTTAACAGTTAATTATATTAATTCGCGTAACAGCGCTCCTATGAGTATGTATTTCGAGTTAGTTAAAGCAGAAGGCAGGATTGTTAAGATTTTTTATATAACAAATTTGACTTTCGAATATATTGGTGAATTTATAATGTCAGATGTCACTAATAGTTTATTTGTTCGTTTGCATTGCATTATTGCGAGTGTAATCGTATTTGAAATCACTCAAACGATAAATTTGATTGGCTGATGGGCTTAAGAAACCTGCATTGCGAATTAACGGTTGACAATTATCGATTTATTGCTGGTTATTACAATGAATCTTCATTCGACCAATAAATCGAACTTACACTTTTGAAAAAGCGTTTCAGATGTCGCCTAAAACAATAAATAAAATTCGAATAGCATCCATAGAGTGGTCTACTTAAATTTCTATGGATAAATTGGAAAATTCGAAAATGTAATTTCGATATTTTATGGTACCCTTGAACTTGCTGAATAATCGATAGTGTAAACGTTCCTAAAATAAACGACACGCATAGCGGTCTTACAATTAACAACTGACACCGAAATTGCTCGTACACGAGCTTTTTCTATTCACCGTGTGTAAATACGAACGCACGTTCCTTACGTCGTGTGTGTACGCAGCAAACAAATCGATGAAGTTCAGCCATGTGTTGTGTAACGAGACGCCCTCTTTCAAAGTGTTGCTTACCAATTGCCGCGATAAGTCAAATGTCGTGTGCTGCTGCCAGCGACCAGTGCTTCTGCGTTGTCTGAGAAAAGGAAGGCATAATTACAGTTTTTCTTTTATTCCTTTTTAATGAATAATTGAAAGATCTGAATTTTTATCTATTGGTGGAACATGCATTGGCTTCTTACCTATACGACTCACCTTATTTACCTGAGCGCATAAAGATAAGACACTGAAATTTTTGTTACTCAAATATTGTCCAAGAGAGCAGCATCGTGAATAATCTAGATAGGCTTACGATTGAGGAAACGCTGTGTACGTTACATCTTACTGGAGAAGTACACGGTATTTAAATTCTTTTTTTCTCTTTTTTTTAATTTTTTGTATGATTAGTATTTTTAAAGGTGCTAATATATTTAAAAAAATTACGCTAAAAATTTCCGCAATGGATGAAATTTTAGGTTGATACATACCTATAAATTTAAATATTTTTCAAGTGCTTAAAATATCATACTGTGTACTTTACGGTCTTTATTACTTGAATTTGATAACTAATTATAAAATATTTTTGGACATAGAATGTTGCATTAAATAATGTTATTCTAACAAACTATTACTTGGTCAAAATTAATATTTTTATAATAACAACCTAAATCAAAAACATTTAATTTGTGGAGAGACGTTTAAACGTCTATTATAACACATGTTTCGATGGCACGTGGGATACTAGAATGGCTACCATGTGCGCCATCTAATAAAAGCTCTATAATCATGATCGATATCTGTTACGATGTTTGATTCAATCGGTACAATAATAAAATTAAGAATTTGATAATTCATTTCGACACTCAATCTTAAATCAGTATTGCATAAAAAATTTGTAAATAAATCATTACAATCGTTTTTAATATAAAAATGCACATAGTCAATAATTTTTAATATTTGATTCTTCATCTGATTTACGTAATTATTTTTTTGGTTATTGTTAAACGTAGCACGTGCAAAGTTAGTTCTATAGAAGGTATGTTACCATATTCTCCATATGCTGATTTGCGTTCACCGTACACTGTATAACGGATTTGCCGAACGTTTATAAACGTCTGCTGCATCGAAAGGGTGAAGGATCAAGGACGGATTCATATGGGGGCTAATTGGATTATTATCTAAGGCCTTCGTTTTCTAAAGTGTATAAGGATCGTTGATGACACATTTTTGTACTGTCCTAATTGAAAGTTTAAATTTAAAAATGTGCAGCACATTTAGAAGTCACCATTTACTTCATCTTTTATTTTTTCTTTTTTTTTTAGACACCATGTTGCAACAAGGTGTACACGTGTCGGTTCTGCCACGATAAGGAGGAGACTCATACAGTAAACAGAAAGGAAGTTACAGAACTAATATGCGTTTTATGCGACACCCGTCAACCAGTACAAGCTACTTGCCAAAATTGTCACTGTCGGTTCGGTAAATATACGTGTCTTGAGTGCAATTTGTTCGATGACGAAGACAAGAATCAGTATCATTGCGATGGCTGTGGGATATGCAGGGTTGGCGGTAGTGACCGATTTTTCCATTGTGCCAAGTGCAATATGTGTTTACCCGTTCAGTTACAAAATGGACATACGGTATGTAACATGCCATACAATTGTGTTAAATGTCCATGAAATTATATTGCATGCCTAGCTATAAAGAGTGTTCATTGTGTATAATATATTAAATACATTACCTAATATTTGCAGTGTGTAGAAAATGTTTCTCATGCAAATTGTCCAGTCTGTTTGGAAGATATTCATACAAGTCGTATACCCTGTCACATTCCAAACTGTGGCCATTTACTTCATCGCACGTGTTTTGAGGAATTGTTACATTCAGGACATTATGCGTGTCCAACTTGCCAAGTATCTCTTCTGGATATGACTGATCTATGGAGATTTTTAGATATGGAAGTATCGTCAACACCAATGCCAGAAGAGTATAAGGATTATAAAGTTGATATTCTGTGCAAAGACTGCCATGAGGTAAAGATAGAAATTGTATCTTAAATATTTGGATTATATGTTTCATATGATTAAAAAACAATAATAATTTGGACTATTAAATTTTTTTATTGTTTTAGGAGTCAACAGTAAAATTCCATATTGTAGGTTTGAAATGTTTAAATTGTGGAAGTTATAACACTTGTAGAGTCAAAGGATCTCCTTCTCCAGGTAAATATTAATGATATTATATGATATTTTTTAAAATCTTGTCTTTCATAAATTATTTTTTGTATCATTTAAAATTGTTAGCAGATCCAGATTCGTTGGACTAAACAATTAGTACCAGCAATATGAAGAGAATTCGTAATGCCAGAACTCTGAGTATTAAAACGGGAAAAAGATGTGAATCGTTCCCGCGAAAGTGTCGCTTTTAAGCGTTTCCAAAAGAAAAAACAAAGAAAGAAAGACATTAGGAAATGGCCTCTTTGGCATTATACCTCTTTACTTCTATTTAGTAAATTTATACATCTTTGTTGATTGTTTTAAAACTTTTTATAGACGTTATTTTATTAGGAGGCTGTATGTAGCGACTGATTATCGTCAGCGCGTATATTAATAACCATGGAACACTGAAAATTATTGAATAATTACGCTTTGAATCGTTAATTCGTTTTAATACAAATCATTATGAACGAATTATAGATTCTTTTCGTGAAAGTACATTTCACGATAGTAATTCTAAGTGAAACAGTATGACACATTCTCGACAATTTTTATTTTGTAACTGATTAATGGTACGGTACGTAGTGTCACTTTTTGTTTTTAAATTCTTCTCGCGCTGTACCCAAACTGATTGTTAAACGTTTTATGAGTGTGACTTTCTTTCGATGCAATCTTTTCGTAAATGCTAATCGATCAACATGTACCGGTAGTGCTAGTCAATGAAAGAAAAAAATCTCCCTCTTTTAGCTATTGTTATAATCAACAGCTAAGAGTTCCTCTATAGTATCTGTTACACATAGTTCCCCGATGTTATATTATGCAGCTATATGTAGAGATAGAAATCGATGAGATTATTACTAATAAGACGCATTCTTTAATGGATTATCGTACGCGCAATTTTCGAAAAGATCGCCATCTAGTCAAAGATCACTTGAGTCACTTCTTGATACGAATGTTCTGCATATAAAAAGTGCGCGGGGGAATCTCAAATAGTTGGGTGATGTAAGCTGATACCTTACACGATAATTCTCTAAAACTGTATGAAATGAATCCGTATCGTAAGCCCTTGAAACAATTTATGAAATTTCAGGCTTCGACATTCATTTATTGAATTTTATCAAGCATTACCATTATTGTGAACTAAAACAATCGTAATTGTATACTCCGTAATGTTGTGCGTATGTGCGTATATGTTGTGCTTTGGCATCTTTTAGTGCACGCGTTTACAAATGCTCATTTTGGTTAGTAAAAAAGGAAGTTGTTTTTTTTTTTTTAGTTCGATACAATACATTATTGATTTTAATTTTGTTAATAGTTTTGTTCATTAGTGACAAACATTTACATAATTGGTATAAATAGCGATACTAGATATTGTATATTTACTGTAGTAAAAGAATTAAAGTTTGCTTCCTTTTCCACTAAGTAAACGTGCATAAGATTTTTAAATTGTAAGATTAAAATTATAAGACTATATAAATTATAAGACTAACATATTTAACTCACTTCATACAAATAGTTGGCGATTCATGTTGCTTACTAAAACAACATTTTTGAATCTTCTGATTGTATAAAGTGGATCAATGTATTAATATTAATTCATTCTGGCTGCTATACGAAAAAAAAAGAAATATCCAATGCAGTTCAACAAACTGAAAGCAGTATTTTCCTTTAAAATTAATTAACTACTTAAATGGTTAAGAAAGTAGACATGCTTTATCATTTTTTAGTGTTAAAATATAGTACAATTGGTAATGAAGGACGAACTATAAAGAATACAGTTTGGCTGACTAATTTTTATTATTATATTTACTATTATAATGCAATTTTTTTTGTTTTATTTTTAATTCTAAATTCTGAATGATGTTAGAATATGTAAAAGAAACGCGTGTATGGAAGGAGCCTTAGAGTAACGTTCGACGCTCACTGTATTGATCATAAACATTATCATCCTATCGTGTCCAGTTTGTATGTACTACTAGATAATCTTATACTGTTTACTTTTAGATATTCTGTAATTCGACTCCCGATAAGAGATAAAACGCTCTTCTTTGAGCAGAAAACTCTGAGAAGACACGTTTAAAATAGTAGGGTACCATGTTTGAAGCTCAAATGTAACGAAGTTGAGTTGGTTAGGCATATTTGATATGCTTCACCATAATTGTGAGATGTTATTATTGATCATCAAACTTGTTGTTTGTTGAGTAATAATATATGTACCGGTTGATCACATAAGCACTTGTCTTGTCCATTCCATGGCATTCCAAGTTTCGTAAACGTAGCACGCTGATATACGCTGAAGTTATCGTTATTAACAACTACTATACCACGAATCTATTAGAACATTTTATTTCGGCTGAAATGTATAACATGAAAAGTCGATGCGTGAAATGAAGTTGTGACATAACATCTCTAAGTTCGTAGATTTACGACAATGTGTGACGCGCTGATTTAAAAAAATATTACCAACTGTTTCTTTTTGGTGTGATTATCATCACGTCTTTATTATTCAGTTGTAAATTAAATACCAGTTACAAAGGCTCTTTGTACATAACGGCCGCAATAATGCTTTTGTTTTATATTATATAATATATACTATTTTATCAAATAAACCGGCTATTATTTCATTCTTTTATCTTTTCATACGGACGTGATAAGACGTCGCTACTTTATATGGTAGATGGTTTGCAATGCATCAAGTACAAAATAAATTGTATGTAGTATCATACTCTACACGTAACTTTCTTTACATAAATATTGCTACTCCTGTTGTTCCTTAAAAAAATTGCAAGTGAACGCATATAATTTGTACGTATCCCATCAGGAACAAGCAATATTTACGGAAATGGGAAAATATGAGATTCACTTTTTCTTTCTACATTCATCATTAACTACATATTACCATAGTAGCAATTTCCTATCACTCGCAAAAAAGGGCAGAAGTGTCTTTTGCTTTGCTTTCCTTTCTGCGGTTTATACGCGTTTCACGTGTATCCCGCTGAGAACAAATTGTAAATAGAAGTATCAGTAAAGCATGACATTCTCTCTCCTTTTAAGATGCAATTTCAGGTGCACCGTGGTTTTTCCATTACGAAAAAAAAAAAAAAAATATTGACTGCTTCTACATGCGCTATACATTAGAATACCTTGATATTATATCCGCAATTATATACTCATCAAAAGTTATTCAAATGCATAACGCATTCATATTCAGCCTGTAAAATTGCCTAATAGATTTATCTTTCTATTTTCTTTCTTGTGCTTTTTTATTTCGCCCGATAGATTTGACAGGAAAAGGCCATATTCCTTAAACGGAAGTGCCGCATAGATCTAATTACGACTAGTTCAACGTCGCGTTTTTTGTACCACGAAGTGCGACCGAGTCTCTACGTCTGTAGAAAGACTTTCAGAAATTCAGAGAACGAGGACGCAACGGCAGGTATCCATGGCTACTGAGAAATCGTCGAGCTGCTCGTGTCATTTCAAGCTGATCGCGCGTACGTCCACATGCTACTGTTGTCCATTGTGCTTCCAAGTGTAACTGTAATTACAACAAATTTAGAATAAAAATAAAATTATAGATTTTTCGATATTAATAGATTAAAAATATTGAAATTAAGTTAATTAACTTCGACACTTATACGATATATGTAATAATTATTTTATACAAGCTATTTAATATTACAAGGTCCTAGAATGAAACGAAATCCGATCACAACAGGTCTTTCCAATATATGAAAATTAAGTACCCGAACGACGAGAACAGAAATTTGACACGAAAATATCAAATCTCTGTCCCTAGTAACAACATCAGGGAGGAAATAGTAAACCAATTTTCAAATAAAAAACTCACCTTAGTGCGTTTGACTGGCCTAAGCGGCAGGGGGCTGAGGATACAACAGGGACTGTCGAACGCGTCGAACGTGATCGCCCTCTTGGCGTTAGGCTTCCGTTGTACGGACACAAAGTCGTGGGAAGTCTGGAAAGGATAGACACACTAGCTACAGCCGGCGATTAAAAGAACGCACTTAGAAAATGTTTACCCGAAAATTATTTCAGTTTTCTTTTTTATCCTTTTATTTTTTTTTTTTTTTTCAAAAACAAAAAAAAAAGAATGTATAACTAATAAGATTAAAATTTTACCGTCGATACAGAATGTTTCAAAAGTCACGGTTGAAAGATTCATAAAAAAGAAAAAGAGAGGGGGAGCAGAGTAAAAGTGAGAGAGAAGTGGAAATAGAAAGGATACAGTCAGAGAAAAACAAAGAGGTTATGGAAGCTTATTCGAGGGTTTACGGGACTGCACGTTAGCTCGCCCTTTTTACGTATTCGTATTTTCTCACTGGGGTACGTTTCACACGCATGCTAGGGAAACTACTACGTTTTATCGTAGAATGACTAGCCCTTTTGTATTTTGTTTTTTCTTTTCTTTTTTTCTTCGCGTGATTGCAAATCGGAGAGTAGCATCTCACGACCAGTAGAGCCACTGTTCAAAATTGTTCTTTGGACTTGTCGACTTTCAGGACAGGATAGTAGAAAGGACAAGAAAGATACTTTGGTACGCTAGGCCAGGCCTGTACAAGGGCGTTTTACTCTATCTTTATGTATATATCTATATATATATTATATATAATTGTGCGGGATTAAATTCGGGATTAAATCAAAGGACGAAGGAGTTACAAGGATATATATACCGGGGACGTATGTAACAATTATTAGCATGTTCCATGATGCATGGGTCACCGGTGACCCATATTCTGCTTAATATTGAAATAAATAAAAGAGTAGGGAGACGAAACTGAAGCTAAAAACATTTCGGTACAATCTATGTCTTGTAATTAAGTATTAAATATACATTTTATAGCATTTACATACTAGTATTTTATTAGAAATTTACGTACACGCGTTTAACCTGCTGTGCACAGGATTACTCTTACGATAATTTACATTTCAATGTTAAAAATTATTAGTAGTACTATGAAAACGACTTTAGTATTATTGTTCTTTCTTTTTTTCTATGTAATTATGGGATTTTACGTCATATAACAATAAATAATAAATTAATTTATTCGTTTCACCGAGATAATTGTTTCTAGTTCACTTCGCTCCCAACGTACGTGAATAATTTACACGAATAACCGTCAACAAAAAAGACAAAGAGATAATGAAATGGATTTAGCAAATAACTTAATTTTTTGAAACATTAATTGTAAGGAAAGAAAAATGAAGCAAACAAAAACGAAACAAGATTAACTGTACACACCGACTATCATTTGTAACTCAAAACTTTACAATGCAGAGCAACAGCAAATGAACGTCGGCCAAAAATAAACACTGTAATACGCGCAAAAAAAATAACTTAAGTACTTCATGGTGTTGGCTCCTTTTAGGAAATTATACCTCCACGACTTATTGTTAGTGATAACTAACACCAAGTTTTTCATTCTTTTATCCATCATTACAAGTCGTTTTAAGTATAAACGTAATTACAAACACATAAATAATTTAACAGGGAAGGCATACGCGTTGTCATAAAGAACAAAAATAAGTTAATCATATAAATAGATCAAATCAATATTTTACGTTGTTATTAATGTTAGTCGTGTTATTTTATAATTATATACTTAAAACTTAAGAAAAAAGACGCTAATAATCTTTGGATTGGGCGATACCAGGGCAACAAAATGGAATAGATAACCATGATCAGACTACGAGGGATAAATGCAAAGTTAAGTAATTCCTCGCACGCCTTGGTGTTTCACAATTAGTTATAAATTAAAAAATAGGGAAGATCGAAGAGAAAGAAAAAGAAGGAATAAGACTTATTTAACGTTAATCAGGCAGGCAAAATTGATTAAGACGTAGGAAAGAAAAAGACAAAGTGTTAAAATAAGAAAGTTAAGAAAAGGCCGGCTAGCGTGTCTAAAGGCGATTGGTACGGGAATAATACCAGGATAGGGCTGGTTGAGTTTGAATGTGTGTTTGAGTATGGACATGGTTTTCTACCTTTACAGGACTAGTTCCTGCTGTTAGGAAACTATCCTCCAATGCCATGGATGCCGGCGAAAACAATACCGACGTGTCCAAACTTTTACTCTGCAATATAACATAAAATATGTTAGTTAATTAATTTTCGGTGATTTAACTTAATAGTATAAAATAATTTTAATTATTGATGTTTAACTTACGGGTGTTTCTACAACGAAACTCATTTCGGAATTATCCTGAGAAGCGTTTGCCCAGGCTTGACAGAGAGCTTTGCGCGCTCTCTTTCCACCAGGAGCACTATTCTCTTTACCCCGTCGCCTAATCGTGCTATAACCAGAGTCCTGGAGAATAGTACTAGTCCCTGCTAGACTTTCACGATCGGTTTCCTGTTTAATGATTTCGGTTAGCGCATCTAGGCGACTGGGGGTGGCAGGTAACTGAGTAGTCGCGCCGCTACGTCGTTCTAATTCTGCTAGCGCATTTTTGAACGGCGTTGGCGTCCTCGGCGTGTTGCCATCTGTAATGAAAATATAGTAACATTATATTATTATAATAATATTATTATTCAAATAAAACTTGAAAGAAATGAAGTACCATTTTGACTTCGTCGAAGACCAGTGGGTTGTGGTGTAGTTAGTGGACCAGGACTACTACCTTTAGGAGTGCTCGCCCGTGGCCAAGACGAAGTTTCAGGACTCAGACTGTTCAAGAACTGTGACGGACTAAATGGCAGTTGTTTGATGGGTGTGGATGGGGTTGTGTCACCAGTTTGTTGCTGTTGGTGGACTGTTATTAAGTAATCATGCTGGTTTACACTGTCAGGGGTTTCCGTCCGCTGCTGAAGAACTTGAATGTTTCGTCGTCGACGGAGGATCGGAGGTGGACTACTCCTTTCTTTCTCCGTTACCGTACCTGATATCTCTTCCAGGTTTGGCATAGGCATTAATTTAATCTCACAATTCTTTGAACTGGTCTCTTCACCTTGGATTTGTAAGTCAAAGTACCTACAAAAGTAAACGTAGCTAAATGTTCTACATTGTTCTTAAAAAATCTATTATTTCTTTAACTTGATTGATGACATACTTAGTAAAGGGTGAAATTTGTTCACTCTTGACTTTCGAAGAGCTTCCTCTTTTTGAAGGTGAATCCAACCGAGATTCGTTATTGCGCGAACGTTCATTCAGATTCAGGAGACCTTGAAAAGTCTGATTGTTCTGTTGATTATCCCAAGTCTTAGTCCAGTCCAGCTGGTCAATGCCCAAATTATGCTGCTGTACAGTGGTCAGAGTTGTAGCGTTGTCATTACTAGACGCTGTATTTAGACGACTCTGACCTGAGATATCTTCCTCTGTGCACAGGTTGTCTTTAGAGGGCGCTGATGATTCTGTGGTTTTTCTTCTACCTCTTCCTGTTAAACATATTTACTTCTATCAAATCTTTCATTAGTAAAATACACTTATTTTGAATCATTAAGCTAAATCGATATTTTCTTTTGGAAATCTCAAACTTTATTTTGAATCGAAATTCGTATTGATATAGAAAATTGAAACATTATAAAATTAACGAATTGATAAGAACCTCTTGTGCTAGTGGTGGATCTACCCTCTTCAGATTCGTATTTCCTCCTCATAGTGCTATTCCAGTGATTTTTGATCGCATTATCCGTCCTGCCCGGCAGTAATTTTGCTATTTTTGCCCACTGATTGCCTACCCTGCGGTGCGCTTCTACGATAATTCTGTCCTCCGCCTCGGTCCACGCTGTTTTCTTGATACCTGGATTCAGATGGTTGTGCCATCGTTCTCGACACTGCTTACCAATACGACCCTTCAGATGTCGCGCAATTAACGTCCACTTCTTCGGTCCGTATCGTTCCACTAATTCTACAACTTTTTCATCCTCCTGCGAATATCACCGGTCATCAGTACATTGAATGACTGAAGTACTTATGATCTATTGATAGAACAGTAAAATTAATTCTTATAATTTTGTATAATTAAATATTTTATTTAATTTTCTACAATTTAATATTTTAATATTTTTTCTTTTTGGTAATTATCATTCCTCTCTTCAATTGTGCCATGGATAATATTGAAATTTTTATTTATATTTAAACTGTAAATATTCTACGAAAAAAATAAATTGCTTAGAAGGCTTAAACTATGATTGACTTTTTCATAAGAAGATAAATTTCACATTTCATCCTATACCTGCTCAAAGTATAATGTTTAATATAATTACTGACTATAAAAATTCCTGTTATATTATTTTTCGAACTTCAATCAATATACCACTCATAATACCGAATTCCGAAATATCCATTTAATATAAATCATTCTGATGTTACAAATATCTCCATTTTCTTTCAGAACATTATGAAACCTATAAATTAAAAGTCTTAATCTTCCATCAGATGCGACATCTAGATTTCCGAATGTTACTAAACCCTAGTACAGACTACCTAACCTAAATTCAACACGAATCAACGCCATATTAAACATAATTCATCCAAACATTAACAACTTTTTCCAAAGAATTTCAGTACCTCACTAAATGCAACACTCTATCCCCCAACGTTACTAAACTCCGTGAAAGTCTCCATCGGGCAAGTTCTCACCGGAAGGCAGGTTCAACTCGCGAGTAATTTCTCGAAGGTGAGGAGAAGAGTCGAAGGGAGGCGGTGAACGAAGCGGTAGGTCGAGAAGGCGTTAGCAAGGAAGGAGAAGAGAACACACGCGGAGATGATTGTCGTGCACAGAGGAAAGAAGCAACGAAAAGGAGAGGAAAGGACAGAGAGCAAGAGGTTGCAACGAGGATGCTCCCATACCATGAAGAATCAGGTGCACACCAACGCGGTTCTCCATGACGGCGTGTACGCGATGTTCAGAGGTTTTACTTGCCCTTGGCTGTTGCCAAGTGCATTGGCACGACGACGACGCAGCATCTCCGCGGACCTCTCACAGCTTTTTTTCTTGTTGCATACCCCACCGTGGCGACCGTCGGCAGACAGACGAAGAGAAAGAGAGCCTTGCCTTCGCTATGTGTAGGCGTACGTGCTGTGCAGGGCCGTGCCGTTATGAATTCGAACCTTCGAGCTTTGGACAAGTTGAAGAAACCTGGTCTTAAGCCATGGTGACGACAAAATGAGGACTTTGTAGTGTTTTCGAGAGAATTGATTCAGATTAGGGTTTTGTTAGCTGTGCTGAATTTAGTTTGGTTAGGACGCTCTTATTATTGGCGGTAATAATGGCTCTACATAGTGTGAGTTACTAGTGACATCTAATGGTCAACAGAAGAAACACCGTTCCAATGTTTGTTTACTAGACGTTTGAAGGTACCTCTAATGTAGATATAAAAGCACACATGTTACTGTTTTTCTGCGATTGTGTATTATAAATATTGCAAGGGCATTTTGAGACTAGATTTTGAAATTCTACTAAAATATCAAACGTATTAACCACTGATTTAAATGAGTTGTTGAGTAAGATGAGAATGTTGATTCTGAAGGAAAGTTTCGAAGAACCGTTACATTATTCAAACTTATTATTCAACCTATTATTCAAAAGCTTCCTCGACTAAATATATTTGGCTTCGGTGGGTGAAAAGAGTGTAACGGGTTTTTATAAAACTAACAGACTAGTTGGTCATCTAAAAAATTTTGTAATGCAATCTTACTATACCGAACAATTTCAGAACGACTCCTAATTATGAAGAAAGTACATCTCAAACATCAATCACCAATTAACGTTTAAAATCTTATATTTTTTAAATCTTCAAAGTTCTGAATACCAAATTTCAGAAAGTTTACTTATAATAACTGAAATATCACATTTTACATTTTTCATAGGTTTACCTTTACAAAGAAGTATTCAATAAAAATTGAATTCTCCAATTTACCTCTTTCGTCCACGGTCCTTTAACCAATTCCGGATTCACAACCTTCGCCCATCTTTGTTGGCACTGGACATCACTACGGTCTGGAAAGTGCCCAGCTATAGTGTCCCATCGAAGTCCAGTCCCTAGTTGCTCAGCGTTGCTCACTAGTTGCTTTAACAGAGCATCCTGGAATTCATTTCAACGAGAATATACCTTTTTTGTATGTACACATATGGATAGAAAAATGATGGTTTACTAAGGTGGTATCTTAAACTTTAGTACACAGTGCGCGTGACTATGATAAGCGTGACCCCGTTCTGAAACAGGTGCGTTTAAAAGAAATTTTTGACGAACATTGATCCACAAGACTTGTGAAACTTGCGACATGATGCAAGAACTCATCCGAGTTGAATATTGAAGAAAGATGTTGCATTCTTTTTGTTTGTACATACTAATGAAGTAAACTCTCAATATGCTTTTATATACAAGGTATAATTTATATTTTTTAAAAATAACGATTTCATTTGTTATATGGCGATAAAGATATTTTTAGAAAAATTTTATTTGTTAACGTTTTCTTGCTCTTACTTTTTTCTCTTTTTATGGAAGGAGATAAAAGAAGTTCAGTTTTTTTTTTTCAGAATTTGTGTACGTTTCTACGAAAAGAGGATGAAATTGGAAGTAAGGGAAAACGAAGGTCATGTGAATTAGACAATTTGGATAATTCTGCGAATAAAATTAATGAAATAATGCAGATATCCAAAATATCAAAATGAATACCATGAATTTCTTATTTCGATACTGCATTAAGATTAAAAGAAGAAAAAGAGGAAGAAAGAAAGGAAAAAGGTCATGTAACAAATGCACAGGATCGATAGGTCTCTGTGATGTTTCCCACGGGAAACCATACGGTGTTCTCCGTACTCTATGGCCGCGCATATGACTATGGGGTGGTCGAGGGCATCTGCCCATGGACGTAACTCGTTGTAGAAGGTATGAAGGGTGGACCTTTTTTCGAGGTCTATGCTTATTGTATTTCTCCCCTTTTGCGTTACATTCGATCAAAGTCACGGTATGATGATGCGATCACGTGTGCATTCTCTGAAATCTCTCCGTCAGAAAGGAAGAAAAAAATGCGAGGAACCTTGTTCTTATAATAGTCATCATGAAATCTGATATAATTAAATTTATTTAATTGTATATTTATCTAAATGTAAATAATCTTGTGAAATTTTGTGAAAAATTGAAAAATTTTTATCATTTTCTATGATAAAAAGGTTTCAAATATTAAACAATTATAATGTACAGTATTAGAAGTAAGTAAATATCATATATATTTATATAAACATCAGTATATATTTTATCATTTATTATTATGTTGATTATTAAAATATATAATAGTTTATACGAATATTACTATAAAATATAAAATGTGTAATGATAAATTAACGTTAAGATTGAGCTGTTTTAAAATATCTAATGTAGAACTTCGATTTCATTACCTCCTCTTTGGTCCACCTTCCTTTGTTTATGTGTTTTCCCTGTCCATGATTGCTCGCATTTGTTGTGGTTGTATTTTGAGACTGATTGCTAGCTCCACGACAGGCAATGGCATTGTACTCGTTATCAGACTCTCCGCCGCTACTAGAATCGTACCCAGACCGCGATCTAAAAAGAAACAAAAAAAAACATTGTTTTTAGACAACTCCTTGGAAACCAGAGACTCGAAATTTGCATTTTCAGTACGCTGATTCCGAATAGCGTGATACACACTCGTGTATATCACAATTAGAAATATTAATTTACAATATCTGGAATTTTTTATAATAGTTTCTCAAAAAAAAAATTAAAGCTTACATTGACTGTAATTTGAAATAATAACAACATTTATAAAAGAGGTATCAGTAGTTAATGTTGAGATGAAAATCCATCTTTTTTCTCAGGAACATTGAACCGAAGCAATGTGTACATTGTCAGACATAAAGTCACTCATGCCAGTACCATAAGACTTTATACTTTTTTAAAGTACATTTGAAGCTGAGATGAAAAGGGTGTGGTTTAAGATGAATGTCAAAATTCGCAAGAAAATTGAACGTGCGAACGTGTAACGGATATAGCCATTTTTTTTGCCAGTACAAAGGCAAAGACGGGAAATCACGGATGGCTGACCATCCATCCTGCGCGCGTTCTTTCCTTTTCTTTGTCGAAGAAACTATCGCGCACTCGCCACCCTTTTGTTCTTCACCCTTGCCCAAACCGCCAACCAAGAGGCAATCTTGACCATAGTCTAGCCAGTGTCAGCTTTTGCGGTTACAAGTGTTCCTTCTTCGTCTTCAAGGATTTCCTGTCCACTTCCTTTGCAAATAATCGTTATTCATTCGCACCCCCTCCGCCGCTATTACTTTTTGATTCCACTTCTTTACTACAGATTCTTGAGCAAACTCGAAGAACTACAGAAATCTTCCATTTGGTTACTCCAATTATTACTTCACTTTTTTGACTTGTGATCTTGTGACCTTATATAATTTTTTTTTATCTCAAAGGGTATACTTTTAACTCAGAAGTATCTCATACAGTGAATATAAGTTCTTCATGGATGGATATTCAAAGACCCTCTGTACTAGCCAGTCATTTATAGTAATTCCGCCAATCAAAACAGTAGTTTCCTAATCTCAATATTCAACAGGATGTTCCTCACCTTGGACCAAATGGTATTCGTTCCATTAAGTACGTTAAAGTACTTAATAAAAAAATAAAGAAAAATAGCTCAGAGGATTAAATTTGATTCTTTCAGTAGTTTAGAAAGTACTAGGAACAATGTGTACGTCGTATACATTTTTAATACCTAATTAATTAAACAAATTGTATATTATTTGTTCAATTTTATAAAGAAATATTACTGGTACAAAAAAGAAGTAAAATAACCTCAAGATAATGATCAAAGGAAAGTGCAAAAAATTCCACATTCATAAAAAGATTACGGTTCTTGTTACATAATAATCCATTGTTAAGTGTAATTAAGTAACCAACAGTTGACTGCACGTCATCGTAACATATTTACATTCCAGCCACTATGGAGTCTATGTTCGCAGGATGACGTAATTCGACGACGATAGCCGGTCAGCTCGAGATGAAGTACACATATATACTTCTATGTACTCCTCCACATAGAGAAATCAAACGCAACGGTCCGAGAGCTTGTTATGTTTACTGTTTCAGGCAGGCCACGACAGCGTTTCCGCTGCACGCAGCTATATCGTGCGAGCCTTCGCCAAACGGCGATCGTTTAACCCCTTTGTTCCGTCAGAGCAAGCTGCAAAGACGCCACTGCGGCGCCCAAGCAAAACGATGTATACAAGTTTACAATATGAGCAGTATTTAAAATGAAGTTTCTTCATTTTCACGTTACTGAATGTTTAGGCTAAATTTGCAAAAAAAAGTAAATTATAACTCGTGAAGAATGACTTTCGTTTCTTAAAAAATAACCAAATCAACAATAACTATATATTAACACTGAAACTACCAAACTAATCAAAATGACTAGGTCCACATCTTTTCCTTTTTACATTTGTTGAGAACATGCAGTATCTCCTGAAAAAATAAATCCATTATTTAAATGGAAATGTAATTATATACTTAATTACGTGTTTAGTTAATTATTTTCATCATAGAATTTTAATTATTATTATTTACGAATACTATATTTAAGTTTACATTTCATGTTGATAGTTATTAAGAATAAGATTTTAACACCGGAAATTACAAATTACCTTTGAATTCTTAATTAGTCAATTTTGAATGAATCAACTGGGCCAATAATACTAATATAGTTGACTTCATCCAATTTTAAGTCAACTAAGATACAATAGGACGTTAAGAGTATCTTTTTAGGCTCAGGGATGAAAAATAATAGCAACGATAAGGTTCACCAGCCATCTGCGTTTCGCATATGTTATATGTCGCGACACGTATACTTGCGGCATCCTATAAGCGCTATCGTTCCATAACTTCCCATTGCATGCCAGACATACACGCATACAGGCATCATACAGTCACCTTCCTCTCTCGGTACACGTAGCTGTTTGAGGGTAAAGAGAAAGAGAAAGAAATGGACGAACATTAGATTGAGAAAGCTTCTCGAGACATGAAACAGGACTTACAAATTGGTTTATAAACAACACTCTTTTAGGTTAGTGTCAAGTTTCAAAAAATTCATCTATGATGAAATTTTTGTAACATGTTCTTTTGTCTTTACATTCGTTATTTACACCATTGTGTATGTACATCTGCGCCTCAAGAGCAATCATTTCGTTACTAAACTTTGTTTTCTTTTCGAAACATATCGACATATAACAACAAACACATCGTTTGCTATCCCTGAAGTAACTAATTTCTTGATGCACATCTCCCATCACTGAAGTATCCAGATGAGAAAATGAAAGATGCATCGTAACCTAGCGGCAATTCGCATAACTAATTTTCCAATTTTTTAATAACCTCACAGCCCTCTTCTAATTGATTGGTCTATTCCATCGAGAGTCAATTGGTCGATTGATGACCAATCACGTCTCGAGTAAGAGTTATGCTTTTTTTTACCGCTTCAAGTCGTTCACCCCCCCTTCCTGACCAACACCATAAAACACGAGCATATGTATATTTAATCTGATATACATGTGACAACCATGCTACACAGGATATACGTGTTTTCCATCTCCGCAGCTGTTTTACATCGATGAGAGGAATTGGCATCAAACTCGAAATGATATACACGGTAATTGAGCTTCTAATTAGCGGAGCCTAGCAATGCAATCTTCGCTGCTTGGATGCACTGACTTTCTGCAGGTGCACATATGTTTATGTTCCCGGCCGTGGACAAGTCGGGAATATGTTATGAAGCGTTCAGTCGCGAGGGAATGCTAGGAACCGAAAGGGGAGTGCCATTTGGGTGGAATGTCTCGTGCACACAGGACGCGTCGCGGGAAAAAAAGTAAACGGTTGCGAAATTCGTGAAACTATGCAAATAAATACTTGCGTGTGATTTATCACCCAATACACACGTGACGAGGCTAGTTGAGCAACCATATTGAATGCATTTTTTTCTTTCAGGAATGTCCTAATAACCTTCTGACTCAAATTAAGAGATAGGACTTCTGAGGTTAGATGTCATTTCTACTAAGGTTATGTTATTGACCTGGCAGGAGGTTATGTTACGGCATGTGTACATCGATTATATTCGAGACTTCTCTACGGTTAGTAGTATGCCTATACACGCGGGACTAAATTCATAGAATTCGATTAATGTTATCGTGGTAACGAATCAATCCTAGATAACGAGTAGAAAGTTGAAAACAACTAGAAAGATTTATCAACATAAATCAATGTATTAAAATCTCAAGGATGATACGTGCTTTCGTATCGAGTGGAGGTGTGCAATCACGGTATATCCGTATCCCTACGATGTAGTACCCATGAGAACTCGTTACATATTCGCGACCATATCTGAATTTATAGCCTAATAAGTATTTATAAAAAATCTTATTTCTATAAAATGTAAATAATTAAAAAAAAAATATATGAAGACAAAATTTTGTGGCAATCCGTGGCATATAACGAACGCATAATCTTTTTCAGATCCACTAGAATTTTGACGGAAAAAATTCGTAGGATGCAAAAGTGGAATGCGCGAATCGCATATTTGTGCATCATTCTTTTCACTTTCTACTTTGTGTAGTAAAACGAAAGTCTGAAGCGGACGTAGAACGTGCACGGAATGCTTGAATCTCCGTCCGATATTCGATTTGGCTTCATTCAAATTTGAAAGTGAGAATGGAGACGATGCGAAACACGTGCACGTGAGCTTCCTCGTCACGTGTGATCCAACATGTCATACGGGTACTGAAAACAATAAAGTATTCGTGTACAACAATTATTGAAACATTTCCACAAATTAAATATACTAAAAAGGAAAAAATGCCGAATTACTTTACCATTATTTGATTAAATTATTAATTGACAAATTTGTGTTTTAGGAAAGGAGGAATATATCAGCGAATTAAAGTTAGCAAAAGAAAAATGTCGCTAAGGAAAAAATTCGCAAAATATTTTGTCACATTCCAATGTCTCTCCATTCAACTTTCAACTGATCAAGTCTTTACCTATTTAGTCGTCACATGCGAAAAAGGAGGATAGAAATAGCGCTGGGAATCGTAAATACACACTCGAAGACGATCGGTATCCGTTCTTTTTTTTTCTCTCTCGCGTTACGTAAAGGCTTTCGCCTTCGTGGAAGTTCTAACGGTCGCGGGCATCCTTGAGTTTAAATCCCGAGGCACGTGGCTGAACGCAGGACTTCCTCCGGTATTCTCACGATCCGCAAAATATGTGCACACGTCATATATATATATATATATATATATATATATATGTACATTGTAGCGATAACCGGGAGACTCATGTAGATAGAAAGGATCTGCACTGTGCGCGCACGTTTATTAACCCTGAGAGGTGGTGAAGCGATCCCTTCTCACTTCGCTTTTTGAAAGCATCGCAAATAAATTATAAAATGCTTACTGTCTATTCCTATGAATATTTATGCTCTCTAAACATCTAGCGTTTTATTGATTGCGAAAAGCGATATGGGATGAGATCGGTCATCTTTCAAGATACCATCAAATTAATTTAAGTTGTAAAGCACCAGGCACAAAGTATGTCTGATATAAAAAGTCGCTGAACTTCTTATGGTTTTATTTCAGCTCTTGGAATTCCATTATATCATATTTATTATGGCTACTTTGAATTTCGCTGTTCTGGTAATTATACCACTTAAATTTTTATGATTACTTCTAATTAATTAAACCTTTTAAATTAATTTGAAATTCTTGTTTCTTAGGCGACTTGAACGTGGAATTTTCGTGAAGAGATTTGTAGATAAAATAGAAATATTGTAAACGAAGGAAACGGAAGCAGAAAGAAGATGCGGAAACAATAAGTTAAAGAAAGCACGTGGACGGGTACAGAATATCTGATAAAATCGTCATGATTCTAACCAGCACGTGACAACCACAGTGGAAACAAGAGACAAGCGAAACGACTCGACCAGGACACTCATTAATCAATTTAGGACGGTAACTCCATGAACGAAGTAAATGGGATAGCACAGAGGAAACGGAGACAAAAAAAGACAGTGAGAGAGTGGGAGAGAAATTCGAAAGAACATGAGAAAGAACAAGGCGCGAATGAAAGCCTAGAGGATAGTAAGTGTTGGTGACACAGGAAAGGGGAAGGTAGGATATGCTATCGGATCACGTTGGATTTTATATCTTCCTATCCTCTTACCTCGGTTCTTCTGACTTCCTGTTTGGTCAAAAGGGTAATTGCAATTTCCTGACTTAACTGCCAAAACTTCTAAGGGGCGCTCAAATTACTGGACGTGGTGAAGAATTACCAAACGTGGACGTGCAAAGAAAAAAAGTTACCAAGATTATTTTCGTGAAAAAATCGAATATATCTTTGAGGTTATTTCAACTCGGAAGGAATTTGAATATACAATCAGTCCGCAAACATGCGTTTAAATAGGTTTTATCTTGAAAATTCGAACGAGTTGAGAACACGAGAGTCAAGCCCTCTTCTCCTCCCCCTATTTCTTTTAAGGTTAGCGACACATAAATTGAACGTATCGGTTGCTAAGTTCCCTTCCCTCCACGAATCAGCATGCGAAACTACCGTCAGAGGTCGAGGACGTCCGGTCAAAATTTCCAATCGGCTGGTTCAACCTCGACGACAAGAAATCGCCGCTCGTCGCGAAGCGAAATGAATGAACAAGCTCTCGCACTTAGCGTTTACTTGAAAGGTGGCGACACAAGCAGGTGCTGTGCAACAGCTGCCCCCTTTGTCTAGGACTTCGAAAGCTGTATGACTTAAGACCTGTACAATCCCGATGACAGTTATTCTAGTGAAACTTAATAACCTTTATTTAATATTAATCTGCATTTTCTCCATCTACGTTTCGACTATCACACGTGTGACTTTTTAATTACAAAAGGTATATACTTAAAAATTTGTATTGGTGTAACTAGTGTAGAATAATTTCTTTTATTTTTTTCAGCATGGGCCTACCTATTAAAATTACTTAAATACCGTGGTTATTAAGACACTATGTATATTCTTAAGCAATACATAAAAGGAATGCATAGTTCAGTGCTTAAGGACTTAATAGGTATTAAATCATATTTAACCCGAATAATATTGAACTGTCATTGGACGATTTCTGCGACGGATACCGACGTATTGTAAACACTCTGATCTAAGTCGGGATTTTAAGCTAGCCTTATACCAATCGGTTTGTCAAATAGACTCGGTGTTAGCAAGACGACCAGGTAAATCTTCGTGAATTCCGGATAATAAATACCGTCGCAATGACATGACAGAAAGAGGGTTAACGAAGCTATTCATCGAACGATATTATTTCCTGGATACACGATTATACGATCATTTTCCCCTTCGAATTTACGAGTTTCACGACGAAAATCGAGCATCTCGTGAGAAAGGGAGAGGAAAAAAGACCGCGACTATGGACATCTGCCGAAGTTCCGAACTTTCCCCTCTTTTCGGCCACTTCCTTGCTTCTTGTCTGCCATACTCCATCCCCCTTTTACCCCACCTTTTGCAACGAACAGCCCTAAGGCTAGCAATCTTCTTTTTTCTTCCTTTCTTTCACCTTCCTTCCGTCCGCCTGTTGCTCGTCACGCAACAATAAGGTCATTGCGCGTACCAGCCGATGTCCCTTCCCGAGCAATGTCCACCGTCTGTGTGTCCCATGGTCATGGTTTCTCGGGAAAATCAGACAGGAGACCCGGAGCGCCTTCTTGCCTCGTATATAAGTATCCATTCAAGATCGTATCGCATGACCTTCAATACGATCGAGAAACGCATCGTCAAAAGCGTCACGAGAGATCCTATGGACTCGCAGTCGAAAGACCCACTGCAGCGATAATAGTGGTCTCTGTTGACTAGAGAGGTCAACGTTCGGATTATTGACCAACTAGGGATCTCCATCCCAATTCGAAATTCCACTAAGGAAAAATATTCTTGCCAGTTAACAATTTTACCTCATTTAGAATTTTCCTCTGGAAATTTATGAAAACGATTTTTGACCATAATAATCATTCTAATCTCCAACTTTCTTCCAGATTCGATTATCTCCGCCCTCTATACGCAGGATTACATAACCTCAACGAAAACGACGCGCGTCGAAAACTTAACGCGCCGGAAATCATCTTTCAAGTGGACAGATTGGAAAACTGTTATCTGGAGAGCAAACTGCGCCTCCGTGGGTAACGGGTCAAGAGTAAGGGTCAATGCAACTGTTATCATCCGGGGGACCGTTCGGTCGCGTGCACCGCACAATTGATTCTGTCGTCGATTTTCTAAAGTTACAGACCAGGTGCAAGGGATCCATTGGTCCCTGGTCGTCAGCTGCTACCCCCACGACCCACCCCCTCGCCACACGGGCCAGCAGCACACGATGTACTCGCGCGTTCTACAATTTGTGCCTTTAAAAAGACTCTCGTGCCGCGGAGCCACCGATGAAAGGGAACGCCCCGGTAAAATATGCGGAATTTCCAAGTAGACCGGTGCGCCGTCTTACGGGATCCTATGAGTGCGCTGCTCTATCATCAGCAGGACAGGTGACCGTGACAAATTGCCTAGGTCCGTATGTATCTACTTTTAGTTCTCCGTCATCTTATGATTTCCAATGTTTCTCTTCCATTACCCCTATTAACGTACCCAAAAATTTAAATAGGTTAGTAATACAGGTAAACGAAAAATTAGTTTTCATTTATTGAAGATTTCTGTTTTACCGTCGTATCTACCGTTACTGCTCGGTTCCGAATGATAATAAAAATTTAAAAGATTCATTTTTAGTTTCAGGTTTGATCAATCGAAGTGAAGAGTATGTAAATGATGAATTATTTGATATATGGAGATAAGTAAAAATGATTCAACAGCACGTGCCGTCAGAGATCTCAATTGGTACGTAACTGTATATAAGACGTAATACTAGGATGATTCACGAAAGATGTTGAGCCGTCAGTGAACCGTGTAATCCGTGGATAATCATGGATTCAACGTCGTAATTGAGTTAAGTTGGTGTCCGAGAAATTACTCAATGAACCACATTTTTAGGAGGCGTCTAGCTGAACCTGCGGTTGCCTCATTTATGATTAGCATCAAGGAAATTCGTCTTGAGCGCGACAAGGTGATAAGATGAAAAAGGATCAAATGAGGGCGAAGCGAGAAGAAAAAAAGAGGATGAGTGAAGATCAAGGTCAACGCGTTTTAGAATTTTCCTTCCTCCGTAGATCGATGGGAGAAATTTCGATAAAACAGCCGGTGGAAAAGAGAGTAAAACTAGCTTCGATCCCTTGTCGAGATAAACCACAAAACACGTAATTAGAGAACTCGATTCGTAAGATTAAGCTGTTTGGAAGTATCAGATTTTGTGATACTCGACGAATTAGAAAGCAAGCCACCGCGAGAAATCGTACGAATACACCTATACCTGTTCCACTGATGGCTATGAGTTGTCGGACTTGGAGATGGTCTGTACTACTTGGTAACACGTTTCGAAAGTACAGATTGATAGTTTACCCGTACGTCACGTGGCGCGCCACTGTACGCACAGGGAGAGCGAGGGAAATAGAAATAGCTATTTCACCTCGTCGCATGTTACGTGATTTCTAATCGCATCGTAAAAATTCCATCATAAAGAGACAAAACGTTCGTCCCAATTAAACGCGGTGGAACGTTGTCAAATTTTCTCCCGAACTTCTTGTATTTGAACTTTACCGATGTACCGGACCACACACAGATGAATCTCTAAACGAGTCAGAGCGCCTATACACGACTCCTCTGTGAAAGGGAGCAGGATATATGTATATTCGAATTTATGCGCCGGTTCAAACACGTTCCCCGCGCGAGCTTAGGGTGCACGGATAGGTATACGCACCCATACTTGGGTAAACGATCATGTGCACGTTCGATATATATAAGAGCGAACGACCAGGCAACGACATCAGGGTAGAAGTCCTTATGAGAGACATCTGGCTACCACCTGCCTCGATGCCCTCGCACTGCCAAACTTCCCCCCAATAGAACGCTCCCCGAGCATGCGCACCCGCTCTTATGACGCATGCATGTGGATGCACGTGAATACGAGGATGCACGTGTTTGAACGCGTTGCCGAGTTCTCTTGCAAGAAATTTACCATTCAAGAACGAAGATTTTTACTGATTTCTGCTTCTCCTGTAATTCCTATGGACATTTTTCGAGATGATGTAATATCAGTTAATAATTTGAATGAACAATTAGAAATGCCATTTATCTCGTAGGCTCTTCAATTTTACAATCAATCTCGATAATCTTGATTCTTTGCGAAAATTCAAAATTAAGGTTATCGATAAAATTTGTTAATTGATCGTCTAAAATTCTCAATAAAGAACTCGATAGCCAGGAATGTATAATGAAAAAGGATAATCAAATAACGCAGAAACACCAGATTGACCTCCTCATATCCTCCGCGAAATATGACCGACTAACCTAACCCCGGGCGTGCATATGTCACTTTTCGCTCTGAAACATGCGCAGTAGCAAGGTAGGCAAGGAAAATTCCCGCCGCCTTATGGTTGCGCTAGTACTAAAAAAAAAGGGAGAGAGAAGAAAAAAGGGGGAAAGCCCCTCGGTAGCGAGCTTCATCCCCCTCGTTCCTCGAGGTGTGCGCCGTGCACCACGCCTTACCCAGTGTACGGCGACCAATTGTAAATCGAGCGACGAGCCACCCGGTGCTCGTTCCCATGACAAGTGCGATGGGTATTTTCTCCACGTGAATCTTTAATTCCACCGTGGGAATCGAGGCTGCATCACGAAGAATCAACCTCATAGAGAGGTTGATCCACGCGCACCTTGCTAATGTCGACTGATTAGGAGGCCCGAGTATGAATTCAGATCCTATCTACTTTGACCTGAGCCTACGCTATTCTGCCAGATCAAAACAGCGCGCCGCCTGTTCCTCGTGTACATATGCTGAAGTTCCAAGTTCCATCTTGGTTATTAAACTTGGATGATGTTAATCAAATAATGACAATATCGAATAGTTCGCAATTTATTAGCATTTAAGCAAACCCAACCTGCAATAATTTCAACATAACCTCAAAACACTGGACTTTGTTTAACTACTTGAAAAGTAGTTGGTTTTGAAGAAATGAATCTAACTTATAATTCATGATTATATCCAATCGAAGATACGAAGTACATATAACCTAACACGCGATCGAATGACCATGGAACTAGACGTCAAAGGGAAAAATACATATGGCGGACAGACAGATATTAACAAAGGAAAATGTGAAATAAATGCCAGTATACGATCGAAGGGAATATTGGAGGGTAAGAGAGATCATTAGAATTCATCATGTCACCGGTGAACGAAAGCGATGTCAGTCTATCATTTGGCCGTCCCCCGGTCGAGAACAATTCGAAAACATATGCTCCAGTGCTTTTGGAAGACTCAATAGAATATAAGGAGTCGCAGACGAGAAGGCGTACATGCAAAGCCTTTGCTAGGCTAAAGTCGTTCCAGACTGCGGTCTTTCTTGACTGGAGCAGATGCTGGAAATCAGGCTCGTTCTTGTGTGTACCCTCCTGACGATCGACGACATGGTCCTTCGAACGAGTGTACCGAACCCGACATCGAAAATAATGATACGAATGAGGAGAAGAGAACGGGCTGTAAGCAGCCAAAGAAACGAGAGAGAAAGAAACAGAGAAAGGTCGTTCCTTCTTCGGGGGGACTTCCTCAAGGGGCCCAGTCGCGAATCTCGTCGGAAGAACTGGAATCCCTTCGAAAAATTTGTTACTTGACATCTTTTGAGATCTTCCTATCCCTCTTCGTCTTCTATCTCCTTGTTAGACCTCTCGTGTCCTTGCCTCGCGATATTGTTCGTCACATGTTTTTAAAAGAAACGCAGCTGCTTAAACGGTTATTTAATTGTCAGCTAAAAGAACACTCCTCCGTTACGAATTTAAATGACCATCGGCGCGATCTAGCGGAGATTTCATGCACAAATATCCGAGATGTTATCACGATTCTACGAATTTATTGTCGTACCCCATAGAGCTTGTTGAATTTCTTCTAAAATTAGATCAATCCAGGGGAACGTATTCTAAGTTTATTATGTACTCCGATCGCGTCCAAGTAACCTCACACGTAGGGAAATTTCTTTTTTTAGGGAAAACCAACCACACGCGACGACAGCGCCGCACTTGTAAACGCGCGTACCGTGGTTAGATCAAATTTATTACGATTCTTTAACGTATATATATATACATTACGTAATATCACTGATTATATCAGTCGACTAATGAAAATGAAGAAACGCGTTAAGCGTACTTTTCTACCTTAAACGTTTCGCAAACTTTTCTCTCTAGCATCATAGTTCTTTCTTGACAGCCCATAAACTCGAGACATCGCTAAGAAACCCAATCACGCGTTTCCTGTCCTATTCTGCCTGTGCAAGTAGCATCCTACCTTCAGAAAGAAAATAAAACGTTGTCTGAGATCAGAAGACGGATTTCTTCGATATCCCTTAGGACAATTTATGGGTAAAAGTCACTGCTAAGATATATTCCGTTCATCTCGCAAAGCCGATACGTGGATTTGTCTTAACTTCGACAGTCTCCCGTTGACCCGAATCGTGTCCTTTCCGAACACATGTATCCGTGTATTCCGCTGATCTCTCCCCACTCCGTTGCTGAGCAGCGCGCGCAACGGATCATTCGGGAAGCAATCACGTGTTTCATGCCATGAGACGTTACGAGCCATGGTTTCCGCATTTCGCGCCGACAACGTGATTCTCCCCTGCGTAGGCAATGTGCCAATGTGCACACTTTTAAACTTCGATAAACTTTCATACCGTTATTCTTTCTTCAATCTCCTTGACTCTTTTCACCCGCTTCTTTTTCTCTATTCCAACGTGATTTCGCGTTTTCAACGGTCCTGGAATCCTGATTTACCCAGGTATACTTATTCAATTTCGTTTCTTTGTCTTCCGTTTTTCAGCCCACATTTTATGGCGTGCATCATGGGGACCAGGTATCGAATTCCATACATCAAGCAACCGTTCCCCCCCCCCCTTCTATTTTTTTGCAAATATAAATTTTTTGGTAATGTATAATCTCAGTGCAAAAATGTGTACCTCGGTAAATGTCCATTTAACATGGAAACAATGCGAGACGCGCATCGAAAGGCGGTCAGGGTTGGCTATTAAGCCAATTCAGAAAATAGTTAATACACCAGGCCCCGGTTAAAGGACGAAGACGCAACCTCGTCCGCCAGCAAACGAAATAAACGACCGGAGAATTCTCAACGGGTTCGATCTGGAACCGGGTTTAAATCTCCTTTAGTCGAGAACGAGTCGCCCCGGCTGTAGACCTGCGGGCGCGCGCGCACGCGCACGCGCACGAAAGCAGACCTGGGACTTATATACGGGGTCTGGCCTTTTTCCCTCTGGCTCTAAGCGATAAACGAGCCTAAAGTGGGATATCTGCTAGGCAACAACACGAGGGATAGTCTGAGGTTCCTTCCAAGATGCCTGCTGCTTTTCCTTTCTGCCTGCCTCAGTGTTTGTCTCTTCTCCCTTCCTACCGCTATTCGGCATTTACAACCTACTGGGTGACTTTTCGAAAATGCCGACCATCGTTCTTCTAACGCATTCGTAATCGTGGCTACGAACCGACCACGGACGGTGTAAATCTCTAAAAAATTCTAAACGGTATTCTACCGATTTTCGAAAATATCCTAGAGAATGTAATTTTAATTAATTTTTACGTAAAATGTAAACTATTAGACAGATAAATATTGTGTTGAAAATTGGAGAAAATTTGACGGTACAATATACTCACTTTTTTCTAATAGTGAAAATCTTTGTATTAGTTTTCATGATAAAAGCAACGAAAAAATATCTTCACTTCAAAGTAAATATAAACATCATTTGCAGCTAGGTAGACGGGACAAACTTGTATGTAGACCGACGTTACAATCTACCCTGAGATAAGGCCGCATCCTTTGATATCGACGCTGAAATGGAGACTTCCGTTATACGCAGCAAGATGTTTCCAGCGCTTGTTACATTCCACGGTTCCGACGGTCGGGGGATTGGCTGCGTGCGTTTGTTTTGATAAAACGCATGAATTCAAAGTGTAGTTACATTGACAATTTGTGCGAAATATTATTAAGGATCGCTGAGAATTTAGATCAACGATAAACTTGCAGTAGAATCCGGATAGCTATTTAAACTTGAGGTACAACAAAGAACCTAACATTCACCGATGGCAATAAATACGTTTTAAACAATGTTCGCCCTTTCTTTTTTATTCAATTATTTAGAAATAAAAAGAATTATTAAATACCGAATAAAATTTCATAGTACGCGTTATGAAATTATATCGGAAAACATTAAGCTAACGAATACACCGTTTAACCAAGGTACTATTCATGGTAACAATCACCGAGGAGTGATATGCGCATGTACTACTTACGCTTCGGTGGGTGGCGGAGAATAAAAAGACGAGTGGTAGGTAGTAATATCCACGACCTTCGCTGGTACGAGTAGCCCACTCGACACTACATCCATTCTCACGGGTAGTCTTCCAAGAAAACTCGCGGTCAGGGGTACTGAATGGTTTTCGACGGATCCGGTCCCGAAAACTCGAACTTCACAGCCTCTGAACACACTATCTCTCTCTCTATCTCCCCTACGGTATTGTACGTGCTTTACATAGTATTGACACCACGAACCATCGTCGAAACCCTCCGTCAGTATTCCGTTAATACTTTCCTTACCACCGTTAGACAATTCGTTCGATTCCTATCATGAGTA
Organism: Eufriesea mexicana; assembly: GCF_001483705.2. Classification (NCBI taxonomy): domain Eukaryota; kingdom Metazoa; phylum Arthropoda; class Insecta; order Hymenoptera; family Apidae; genus Eufriesea; species Eufriesea mexicana. The sequence continues at coordinate 1,057,429 of NW_016908738.1, read as the reverse complement.
GCATGATCGGTCGTGTTTACAACATTCGATATAATTCGCCTGTCAACCGTGCGCGACGCGTCGCCGTTTACAATGTATAAAACCCTCTGCGACTTCCACGAGGCATGCGGAAACATAAGAACTTCGTGTGCCTCTGTGTCTCAGCTCGTCTCCTCTCTTTCTATCTATCTCTTAATGCAACATGCTTCTTCGTTGTAGCTCCATGTGTATCCACCGCGTGATAACCAATTGGTGTTGCAGATATCTCGTTAAATCGAACTTATCGACACATCAAGAGAGCAGGAAAAACAATAACAAACGCGGCTATGCGTCTTTCCACAGTCTATGGTTAAAGGTGGGGAGAGTGTTTGGGCGCACGCGTCGCGACAGTGCAAAAGCATTCACTCAAATGTAGCGAGGGAAAAAGTGTTGTCACTAAGGCAGCGAGGTAGAGGAAGAAAAGCACGACACAAGACGAACACGATCACAGGTTTCGCGCGTTACTTGTCCGTCTCATCGATCGATCCTCGAGTTTCCTCCGGCTTGGTTGTCCATTATGCAAAATTGTAAACTTCGTGACGGGTTGCTTTGTCGCGACGCGCGCCCAAAATCGAGCTGAGTCGCGCAAACGTCTCAACCAGTCGCCGTTTGGATTTGAACTGAAGGTACTGGCTGCTTTGCTAGCGGCCTGCGCGCTTGGACGGTCCCTAACATGCTCTCATGCTGGGCTGTTAGCAACGTGGAGGGGAAAGGTACGGTCGCGGCTGCTCCTCGAAGCTAGGGAAGGACAGGAAAGCTACGGGACGAGGAGATGGTACGCGGAGGGCGCGATCAAACGTCGACCGTCCCTACACACTTTACGTGTGCGTGCGCTCGTCTGACCTTGTGTACGTGTTGGTACATGCGCCCTCGACCGTCTGTACACTCATTCAAACCCATTAAAAAAATAGTCTGGTAGTGGATGCCGCGATGAAAGCTTTCTCGTTAACCCTTTCTTGTTTTAAAATTAATAGAGACGGAAGGTGGACAGTTAGAATATACAAAAAGAAGTTGACGGGTAATACTGGGTATGTGATATTAATGCGGATGTGCAACGACAGATGGCACTTTTTAAATTCACGTTAGAAGTATACATTTACGAGGGTTGCTGATCTATAAGTAGATAAACGTGGCACCATAAACATCGCGTATGGATGGAAATCGTTACATTGCATGATGTCATGAACAAATGGATGATAGTAAACTATGTTTTCGGTAAGAACACGACATTCATATACATACCAGTAAAAAACCATTTAAACTTTATGAGAAAAAATATAAAAATCGTACTATATAGAACTCCCGGGGCTACAGATATATTTAATTTTAGGTAATTTTAAATGAAATAAGCCTGTTACATAAAAGCAGCTGTCATACAAAATGAAGAAAGTATGAAGTTATTTTAGCGTAATCTTCAAGTCATATTAGGAGGAAACAGTCTTTGTTTTCAATCAACTCCTGATGGTTTTGAAGACCCCCAGAGAATTATAAAGACTACCGTCTAGACGTGTCACTTATGTAACTCTTTGGAGAAAGATATCCTTCACGTGTACTAAGTGTCCATTTAAAAATCCACTTGTACAATGATGTTTAAACTTGATTTATAAATCAAACGTTTGTAAATTTTCAAATTTAATTTTCCCATTTTTTAATCGGGTAAGTTTTTTCTTAGGAATTTTTTATTAAAATATATGATACTATAAACAAACATAATATTGACTTGTCGATGTACAGTTAACTTATGTTCATGCATGTTTTCAGATATCAAACTGAATGTGACAATAACCTGGAATGATAACGACTGGAACAGAAGAAAATGTATAAATTAAAGCATCCTAATGCTGTTTTACTACTCAGCCCATTCTTGCAGTACAAATACAGGTGTTACCCGCAAGAAACAGCCTGTATATCTTTTAATACTCATAAAACTGCGTATGCCATTGTGCCTCGGAGGAAGTGGTCAGACATAAAAAGCACTGTTGAACAGTCGAATACACATGTAAGTCCACGTAAAGAATAGACGTGACATGTAACCATAGAAACGAAGAGACCAAGATCTACAAAATGGAAATGTAAAATTGGTCGATAGCTTAAAGCAGATTTCCAATAGAGCGAAATTTAGAGAATTTCAGAGTGACCTTGAGCCCAATGTCTCTGAATATCGCATGGCGGTTCCACCGTGGATCTGATGTTACGGTAAATGAGGGAAGTGCCGGGCAATGTTTTGAAAACAAAAGAGAAATGCGTTGGCTGTGAGAACGTACTTTAATTCTGGTGAATACCTCTCGCTCGGTGCACGCCTCAGGGTGCGTCTGCATCGTTGTTCGCGAATACTTTCCCACCGTGGAGTCTGTAGCTGGAACAACCTCCAGCAGTACACGCGAGCTTGTATGTGTGCACGTATTCGTAAATATGCTGCACTCATGAGCGGAATGCGCGTTTGTGACCCGTACTGGTCTTTAGGTTATGTTGTTCTTCGTAAATCTTTTGTCTAATCATGATCTATCCTTGACAAGTTAGCGTGAAACGTTACCTTAATCAAGTTAAGTATATTTTAACTGAGAATGTAGTGTTGAATTTGTAGCATATAAACAATAGATAAGGTTACTGTACGTGCTATTTTATCTGTTTACAAGTCTAATAATTTTCAAGGCTGATACACAATACATGTAATTGCATCCATCGACTTTGAACACCATAAACTAACGTGGACCCGACGTCATGGGTGTTCTACGTATTATGCAAGAGAGGGGTGGATGGGTCGGCAGAAAAATTTTCGGGCTGTTGAACAGGGAGTACGGTTCGCTGTAGGATACCTTCGCCCACGATCAAATTCAAGTTTGCTTAATTTCTTTCTTAAACAGAAGAGGATAGTGTTACAATCATGAAATAAAAATTTGAAGTAGCATAGTATGAATATGAAAATCAACAATCATACTTTCATGTATGTTTATAGTTAATTACTTATTACTTAGATTAATTAATAATTATCTTTCTATCAAGCTTTAAATTGTTTCTTAGGAAACTATGAAAATACCTTATACATCAATATCAGAATGCAGTAACGTCAGCCTACCCACCCTTAGAAGTCCTTGAGTTGAAAAATACAACGGTCACTTTACTAGGGGAAAACATTTACAAATGATCCACCTTCACCCGAGAGATACATCAAGCCGTTTCAAGCTTTTCGTTTTATTTTGTACTAATAATTGAATTATTCACTGACGTAAATTCTGTTACTTCTAGAATTCCGTCCAAAACTATTTCTAAAACCGACAAAGGTGACTAATAATTTCCTTGAAATTGCCACGAGAGGAACATCGTTGTACGTGAAATGCAATTAATGCAAATTTAAAATAAGGGCAGAAGAAAAAATGAAGACCAGTAAGTCTCTTAAAAACTTTACGCATTTTATACTATAGGTAGCATCGAATGCAGAATCCATAACGATTTTTCAAATTCGCTGCATTGTTCCGTGACCGTCGTTAATTCAGTGTGAATTGGCCTTAACTTGTGCTCGTTGCGTTCTCAAAGAGCGAAACAGAGAAAGAGGAGGTGCAGTAAGAAAAACAAATGAATCGGAGGAGAAGGATGAGGAGAAGCACGGAGGAATCGTGGTGGCCGGGGACACGGAAGAGAAGAGAAGACGCGAGAAAGACGAAGAAACGAGAGGAAGGGATCCGGAATATAAGTCTCTGCAAGGCCTCGCGGTTTCGCCGTTGCCTTCTGAGAACCGATCGACTCTCAAAATGCGAAAGAATAACAAAAACTAACCCGCGTGAAGCCGATATCGATTCTTTTGCATCTTGAGTTCAATGCAATAAAATCGATCGAAATCGTTCCCTTTCGTCTTACCGTCTTTAGTAAATAAGACATTAAGTAAACGGATGGACGTTATTAATCAACCTTTTACAATCGCACGCCAAAAGGGAACGCTATCGAATTGAAAGCAATTATTACAATTAATATCACATGTGATTTCTCTTGCTTGCTTTTTCAATTGGAACTGTTTGAGAAGCGAAAACCATATTTGTAACGATGACTTGGTTGTGTCTATACAACAAACGATAGTTAAATTTATTTCATAGGAACGAGTCTTGATGCCTTACTTTGTTCACGTGTATACATAGATTTCTGCATTAACAATTTCAACGAGATATCGTTTTTGATTTATTCAATTATTCACTGTCGTAACGGTGTATTGAACGGCATTAAATGAAGAAGAGTTAACGGCGAATTCAATATCAAACGTCTAGTTCATTTACCAGTTTGCCAGGCTTTGTCAGCTATTCAAAACGACGACCGGATACGAAGTAGACGTAAACACTAAATACATAGAATATGGAAATGAATGCAATGCTTCTGGAACAGGTCACAAAATTCTTTGGGCCAGTCCTGAGACCCAGACGCAGAATAATGATCTACCCCGATAAAAAAAATTCACCATTCATATGCGTGGCTTGGGAAGCGCGAAAAATTATGCTCGAATCTTTTTTTCTCCCTTTCCGTCTGAATCGGTGATATTGTCCGGCACAGATTACACAGTTCCTTGCTCATACTGGCCGAGTCGAACCAGATGGCGTAATATCCTTTGACTTCAAATCATAATAAGCGACGTGATGGAAGGAAGGATAATTCCTCTGTATATAGAAAATTCTTATTCACGTGGTCCATCCTTAGTTACCCCTCTAACTTGTTTTTCGTTTTCAATGCCGTAAGATATGTACCAATTGCGGTACCCAGAGACACGAGTTCTCGACTGCAAACTGGTATCTTGAATTTTTTGTGAAAACACAGGGAACTGATAGTACAAATACAATTTATTAAAACTATACTTATCGAAAGCGCGGCAAATATAAATGTGCTTCACCGTATGAATCGAATATAATTAAAAATTGTTTAATATTTATATACCTAGCAGTCGTATACCTTCGTTCATACCTTTGGTACCCGCGTGGAATTGAGAATAAGCAAGATTCCGTTCCGAATAGGATCAGTGTTTTCCTCTCTGGAAAAAGATCCGGTTAGGAATGCTAGGAAAATAAATGGTAAGTTGGCGTCAAATAATATTACGCGCTAGACGTAGTTGACAATAAGACAAATTAGGCGTCTACGTAGCATGAAATTCCTCGAACGGGACCCGCTACGAAACAGACGCCATATACGTCGGTGGAAGGCAGAGCGTTATGCCTGAGAATGGATGCAGGTCGTTTCGACAACGCAGACAGGTTTTTCCCTTTGAAGTGCACGGAGAATCCGCCTTCCGGGTTCTCATTCGTTTCACGTCCAACTATCATATACATGTTTGTAGATAACACACCTCAAGGCGACTGAGAACCGTCGACGGTGGCGCTGTTGGTATTCGGTACAAGGAACTCGCGGCACCCAGTAATTTCGCTTGTATTAACGCGCTATACTTCGGAAACTGCGAGTTACCGACCGCATTGCGGTACTTGTACCCCGATTCGTGTCCGTGGGTCGGTAACTGGTCAAAAACCCGGCATAAATTACGCTCTT